>NC_085872.1:10051093-10093593 GCF_034702125.1 Engraulis encrasicolus
ACCACTAGGGGTACGCGAGCACACTGCAGGGGGTACTTGGAAAAATGTTACTACTATAACAAATGTATGGAGTAGTCATATCAGGACAGAGAAAGCGATATAGAACATGAATTAGGGGGTACTCATGGCACAGCAAAAATGCTTAGGGGGTACACAAGACAAAAAAGGTTGGGAAACACTGGAGTAGAGTATCGTTAATTGATCCCAGGGGGAAATTAAGGTGTCAAGTAGCATACACACATAAATAAAGACATTGCCCACAAGACATAACACACATATTTACACATAAAATAATCATATATAGCTCACTGTTGCATACATTTTGCCAAGGCATCTCTCTCTCTCTCTCTCTCTCTCTCTCTCTCTCTCTCTCTCTCTCTCTCTCTCTCTCTCTCTTTCTCTCTCTCTCTCTCTCACACACACACACACAGAACCATAGTGATAGAATAGTGCAATCTCAATATCATGCTGGGACGCACTCCAAAGTTTGCAGGTACGAATTAGGTAGATGAAGTGAGCCAAATGCAGGGGTCACTCTCAGTGATGTCTCTCAACGTGGACATGTTTGTTATGATGAGTGATTCTAAATTAAGATTCAGAACAGTATGTGTGTTGCGTTCCTATATGCACTGTAGGATAGGCAGTCCTCCTTTCGCTGTTGCCCATTGTCACGCGTGAGAGAGCAACGCACGTTCACTGAAGCTGCTGTGGGCCAGGACAATCAGTGACGCTCTGTCTCACTTTCAGCCAATAGGACACGAGTAGAGAGTGCGTTTAAATGGTATAAAGCCTGACCTAGAGCAAGTGGGGGTTAGATTGTTTATAACACAGAGAAAGATAAGGCAAAGCCCGAAAAACAAAACGGTTACTCTCCGTTTCTCACTTGTGATATTGTTTTCAATAATACGTCTGAATCTACTGTAATATGGGAAAAGAAAATCTATGGCTTCTGGTGATTTGGATTTCTTTGATTAAGAGCTGCGAACCTTTGAAGACGACAAACGGATCACTCGTTTACAGTAAGTGACAACTTTGTCGATGCCTTGAAGCTATAATGTGCCCAGCCTAATTTGTTAATTAGATACCACATTGAAATAATTGTAGGCCTAACCATTGTACTGAAGACTTTGACATAGTCATTTAGATGCATTGCTTGTTTTACCTACTAAACGAAGCAGCAGATCAATGTTTGAAGTTTTCATTTCCACTAATGTGCAACATGTTTCCAGTGAAAAGTTCTCGGTCCTCGCCGGGAGCGCATGGCACAGGTGCATTTGTTTTGCGTTCATTCTTTTTTTTAACCTTTGCACGCACAGACAACGCCACTCTTTATGAGGAAGAAAGCGAAATAGAGAGCAGGTTTTCACTGAGGACCTCAGACGAACCAGACGAGGACGTCTGCTACCTTGTTATTGGAAAGCAGGACACCATCTCCGAATGCGGATTCAACGCCAGCTCGCAAACTTTCGTGATCATCCACGGCTGGTCGGTGCGTATTATCGTGCGCCTGCACTTGATTCGGCTTGCAGACACCCATAAAGTGCACTTCACTTCATTAACTTGAAGAACTCGCTTTGCACGCTTCTGTAATAGCAGGTGTGGGATTAAATCGTAAAATAAAGAATGCCCTGCCCTCCTATAAAGTGTGCTTATTTTCATGGATGGAGGTAGGCTATTCCACAGGCAGTGGCAGCGCTGCTAAACATGAGAAAGGTCCTCCATACCTATCTTCAAAAAGTCTAAAAAAAAACATCGGAGCTTAAAGAACCCCATGTAATTCTATATTGTGAGCCATGCGTGCAAATCACATGTGGTAAACACATTGGCGTCTGGGCCATGAGCTATATGTGTAAGGCAAGCCTCTGACCACCACTGACTGGACTGTGTCTGTGTATAGGTATCAGGACTATTTGAGAGCTGGGTCTACAAGCTGGTGACTGCGCTTTACGAGAGGGAGCCCAGTGCCAATGTCATTGTGGTGGACTGGCTAGACCGGGCCAGTCAGCACTACCCCACCTCCGCGGAGAACACCAAGCTTGTGGGCAAGGATGTGGCCAGATTCGTCAACTGGTTGGAGGTGAGAAATTGCAGGGGCTAAAATCCTGCAGGGCACAAAATGAAGTACAGATGTGCATGTTATGCAACGTGAGGCTTGGAATTGTACAGTTTTCTTCAGTATCACATTTTTAAAACCTATATATTTTAATTATTAAGACCTTAAAAGGGTAACCGTTTATTTTGTGCTCTATGCATTGCACCCCCTGTCCCCCGTTTTAACACTTCTTCTTGTACTACAAAGAAAGAGATAAATTACTTTGACTGCTTTTTCCAGACCAGATAGATCACTTGGTCTGAACTGATGTTTATGTTCCTCAGCCATGTCATTGATTGCCATGCATTGACTTGACCCTTCATGCACACATTTTAACCTCTACTTACATGTATGTATGAAGTGAAATGTTAACCATGGGCGCAATATTTAATGACCCCCCCCCCATTTCTCTCTCTCTCTCTCTCTCTCTCTCTCTCTCTCTCTCTCTCTCTCTCTCTCTGAAGGGTCTGGAGTATCCCCTGGAGAAACTTCACCTGCTAGGATACAGCTTGGGAGCACATGTGGCTGGAATAGCAGGAAACCTCATGAACCATAAAGTCAACAGAATCACAGGTTAGCACACCCACGCGCGCGCCGCGTACACACACAGACACAGACACAGACACACACACACACACACACACACACACACACACACACACACACACACACACACACACACACACACACACACACACACACACACACACACACACACACACACACACACACACACGCATGCACACACGTACACTTTTCACTGCAGCAACCCCTTTCTCGTGCCTTTGGCCCCTAAATTCGTGGATGCACCATGCTTTGATTCGCTAGGGGGGACATTCTTTTCTGTTTAGTCTCTGTTGTTGTTGTTGTTGTTGTTGTTGTCCCATTGTTGACTAGGTACACTGGGCTATAAAAAGACAGCAGTCTCTCCAAATTGGCAGTCTGGCCTGAGTGTGGTTCATTCCTTAGATCCCACCAGTGAAAGTGACACAGAAAGTGGAAAGTTACTCAACATGCACTGTGTGCCATTAGCAGACATGCAAGCAAGCATGCGCTGCGCAAGTTTGCTCATTTCAATCGATAAACTAAATTCTGCGCAAAAGTTAGTAGAGCAGCTCAAAGTTCTTATATGCCATATGGCATGGGGGAACTTTGATCTGCTCCACTTTGAGCTACCTATTGCACAGAATGTGCACAGGTTTATCGATTGAAATGAGCAAATATTTGTCTGCTATGTCCATAATTTTTTATTATTTTTCATTACGTAAATACGTAAAATTAGTTATGGTGTCACCGCCTCCGGACTTCAGTTGTTATTCCCCCTCTGGCCCCTCCCCTGTAGCTTCATCATAGCTTCAAGAACTCGTTTAGCCTGTAAATGTGCCGTGTTTCCCTTGTTGCTCACTTTCTTACTTTCATCCGAAGAAAGGAGGGGAATGAATATACGATGCGTGTGATGTATGTGGGAGTGTGTGTGTTTGTGTGTGTGTGTGTGTGTGTGTGTGTGTGTGTGTGTGTGTGTGTGTGTGTGTGTGTGTGTGTGTGTGTGTGTGTGTGTGTGTGTGTGTGTGTGTGTTTGTGTGTGTGATGCGTCTGAACGGCTGAATGTGTGTGTCTTTGTCTTCGAGTAAGCTAGCATGTGTGTTTGTGTGCATTTCTCTCGCATGACAGACAGGCCCACCCATTGTCTGTAGAAACAGCAACACTCCAGATTAGCACCCAGACAAGACGTCTTGTGTTCTCCCTGACAAATGAGACCAGCAATTCCTCTCTCTTACTCTGCTATTTCTCTACACTACAACTCCCCTCCTTCCCTCTTTCCCTCCATCCATCCCTCTCTCCCTCTATCCCTTCATCTGTTATCCTGCAGTGTGGTCTAATGGTTAGGGAGGGATCAGAGGGTTGCCGGTTCAAATCCCACCATTACCTCTCCATACTCCCCCATTAATGGCTGAAGTGCTCTTGAGCAAGGCACATAACCCCTCATTGCTCCAGGGACAGTAACCAATAACCCTGTAAAAAATAAGTGTAAGTCGCTGTGGATAAAAGCGCCAGCTTAATGTAATGTAATGTAATGTAATTCATATAGGCCTTGACCCAGCGGGTCCCCGGTTCGAGCATGCCGAGGATCTCCGCCGCTTGTCACCGGACGATGCCAACTTCGTGGATGTCCTGCACACCAACACCAGGGGTACCCCGGACCTCAGCATCGGCATCCAGAGGCCTGTGGGTCATGTCGACATCTACCCCAATGGGGGCGCTGTTCAGCCCGGATGCACTCTACGATCCACCATGTCACTGATCGCCAGCTTTGGCTTCAATAGTATGTAGAAGGATTTTTTCCCCCATATATTTGATATGCATGAATATTACACACATTATTTGACTTTTCAAATTCAGTTGTAATATTACTTGTGTATTACATGTAGTTTTTGCTTGTAACTGGCTCATATAAGATATTTTGTGTAATATATTCTGAGGACGATAATATTTGAAGTATGTTCAATGAAACAAGTTCAGTGTGAAAAACAAGTTCCCCAGCAAGTTCCCCAAGATGTCTTAAAACTGCAGTTACTCATTCACTCCTGACACAAGGTCCTCCTCCTCCTCCTCCTCCTCCTTCTTCTCCTCACTTCCTCTTCCTCCTCCTCCTCCTCTCTGATCCCTTGCCCAACACAGACATGGACATGCTGGTCAAGTGCTCCCACGAGCGCTCCATCCACCTGTTCATCGACTCCCTGGTGAACCAGCAGGCCCAGAGCATGGCCTTCCGCTGCAGCTCCAAGGAGGCCTTCTACAAGGGCATGTGCCTCAGCTGCCGCAAGAACCGCTGCAACAAGCTGGGCTATGGCGTCAACAAGGTCCGCTCCACCCGCAGCGCCAAGATGTACCTCAAGACCCGGGAGCACATGCCTTACAAAGGTATTGGGGATGCCTCGCTGTTGATTCAAAGAAGCCAACTGAATAACAAACAAATGGTCTACTACAGAGTACGGCTGTAACGATATTGTATTGAATCGAGAAATCGTTCTGCTATGCAGAATCTCGATGCTGTATCTTGATGGAAGAGGGCAGTATCGTGATACGCCCTTTCAAAGTTGTACAACCACATGATATGATGTGATGGTGCTTCCAAGCTTTATGATTTATTATTATAATTATTATTAATTCATTATCATTTTAAAACTTTCTGTTTTTTTACATTATTAATAACCTCTTGTAACCTATTCTACCATCAAAAAGAAACAGATCGTACCGAACTATAGGTCAAAAATCGTGATACGAACCGAATCGTGAGTGGAGTGTATCGTTACAGCATCTCTTCACCTCAAGCCTTAGTGTAGATAGCCTTAGAGTTGAACTCATCCCTTGGAAGCTTTTTGTTTTTGCATTGATTGGCAAGGCAGATGTGGGTTTGTGTGTCTGATTGGATGATGATGCTAATGACTGGAACAATGTGTTTCCTGTCCCCCTGCCAGTCTTCCACTACCAGGTGAAGGTGCACACGTTCAGCCAGAGGAACCTGAGTGTGGTGGAGCAGCCCATGCAGGTGTCCCTGTACGGCACTCACGGAGAACAGGAGGGAATCGCCATCACTGTGTACGTACAGCAGAACTTTGAAGTCAAGTCAACTTTACTGTCAGTTTCTTCATATGCACAGCACAGGTCATGCAAGGAAATTGAAATTGTGTTTGACTCTATCCCATGCAAAGACATAGACATACACCGGACTGACATTTCACAAGGCATGCATTAAAGTGCAAGACAGGAACAATAGCAATGTAGAGTAGAGTACTTTATTAATACCAAGTGTCTGACAGCTTACATAAGTACGCAAATACAAAACATACACAAGACAAGACCTAATACAAATGATTGCGCATTGCAGTAAACATATAGCACCCACTTGAGTATGTAGTGAGTAGTGAGTAAAGAAACAAGTAAGTAGCGTGGGTATGGCCTTGATATTTATTGACACGTGTCTTATTTGTCACACCCCGTTAGCCCTACCATGTCCACCAACTCAACCATCTCCTTCCTGGTGTCAACTGATGTGGAGATCGGCGAACTCCTGACGGTGAAGCTGCGGTGGGAGAGGGACTCTTACCTGTCCACGCTCTTCGGCAAGAACGAGTTCATGATTCGCAGGCTACGCATCAAGTCCGGGGAGACCCAGTCTAAGTAAGCGGCGTACCTCTGGCTGGGGCCATTCAGACTCTGTGACTTTTAATAGCTATTCAATGATGTCAAGTAGCTTACATAAATACACACATAATGCCCTCACAGACATTTCAAGACACATATAACACAGATGGTAGTTAGTTGGGGGAGGGATGAAGATGAAATGAAGATTGAAATATCTTTGTCAACAGAGATGTTTACTTCACATCTTCTATCAATCAATCAATCAATCAATCAATCAATCAATCAATCAATCAATCAATCAATTATATTGTGTTGTAGATAGTAGATAATTACATGAGCCACTTCTAATGCTGATGTCTTTGTGACTTTTTCAGGCTGATCTTTACATCAAAAGAGGAGGAGTTTGCACACCTATCACAGGGTGGAGAGGAGGCGGTGTTTGAAAAGTCACACGAGAACGAAGACAGCCGGAGACATGCAAGGTGAGTCAACTGACCTGCAAGTGGGAAAGGGACATGGATATCAAAAGTCAAAGTAAATTCATGGTGTAAGTACAACACTTGCACATGATAGTACATAGCAGTTATAGCAGTTAGATAGATTGTGTTGTTGCTGAAAAACCCACCACAAACTTTATCCAACAAGCGCAGAGTCAGCACATGTCTACTGTTTAAGTAAGTTACCTTATATAAGTTAAGATAAGTTACCTGTGCTGTAAGTAGACTGTTTCTTTTACTGTAACTTTTACTTTTACTTTTGTCATGTCTGGAAAAGGAACATATAGCCTATGGAATTCAACGATTACACGAGCAATTATTTATTTATGATGCTTCAAAAAGATTCAAGCTAGTGGTTCAATTGTTGTACACCCACCCATGGCTTGAATGTGGTTAATGCAAAATAAACTACAAAACAGTACAATATAAACATACAATAATATGAAGGGTTTATACAAAAACAATGAATGACAACAACATATCAAAACAATCATCTCTCTTTTCCGCAGACTCCACAGGCTGAAAATGCATGGCAGTTTCTTCAACCAATCCTTCAACCAGACCTTCAACCAGACCACAGAGTGAACCGTCTGTACATAATTCATATCAATACTGCCCTACAAAGGCAAAGTGCAGTAATTTCGTCAACTGAGAAGAAGGCTTTCAAAGCCTTGGTATTTGGTTGGATAATGCAGTTACTGCAAATTTGACACAACAATATTTGGTCACAAGGCTCTCTCACAAGATAAATGAGATGTAATGAAGACCATTTTCAGTCTAAACTCAATTTTGACAAAGCATGTAGTTACTGCACTTTGCCTTTGTAGGTCAGAATACTATTGCTGCTCAGGGGTCTGTAAAGCTTCCAGAACACGTGCAGATTTTGCACCAAAAAATCAGAGTCTGGCTGTTGCACAGATATGGTTTTCAATGACAATGCAAAGTGTGTTGTGGTGACGAACAATATGCTTGTATTTATCTACCTGTTTTTTTGCAGTGTATCAAGCACTTACCCCATAGCATGTCAGTATTTAATATACTAAAAAATCACTTTTTAGGAATGAAGTGATGATATACTTTAAAAGAAATGTATAGGGTGCTGAATGTATTCGTGCTGTATTGTTAAATATTTGTGAATATGTTCAATTTCAATTTTAAAATTGAGATGTAAATAGGAAGTGAAAGTATAGCTCTTCATGTAGGTATATAATCTAAGTCAATAATGCAGTAGCGTGACATCACCTGTGAACTACCTCTATATGTTTCCCCTAGCTGTTACAGTGAAGCAAAACATTCCAGAGTTCCAAAGCTATGAGTGGCCATCTCTTGGTTTGAACAATCAAGACTAAACAAATGGGAGATGTAAAATGTAAACAAATTGGCTCAGACAAACCAATTTCATCTCCTTAAAAAGAGACATGTTTTTTTATAAGTTCTTTGACAATGAACAATTTTGCTAAGTTTATTATGGTAAATTTTAATAATATAAAAAATATAAGTAATAACAATTATACTTACAATTGATAATGGTTCATGGTGTAGATTTTGGTTCATCAAATGCTGCACAGTATAATTTTAGAGCCACAAGTCCTACTGTGTTCACTATTATCCTCAGGTACCAATGTCACAGGACTGTTGATGTTTTTGTATATAAGTCATGTCATACCACTATTAAACCTTTTAAATCTCTCCAGTCAAGTGTGCGGCTAATTCTTTATAATCTATTGATGTGACCCAGATTTGCCATCACAGGAATGCAGTGTGGAGAGAGAGCATCTGAGTATGTGCAATGGAGAATTCATCCTGGAAAATTTGCAGTCAACATTCAATCCTGTCAAAAGGAAATGCATGCACAGAACAAGTCTTCACAAACAATGTGTTAAAGTGAGAGCATAAAGCTAGTTTCTAGAGGTGGTGATATCTCGTCTTGACCAAATTGTTAATGTAATATCATTAGAAGAAATGTTTGTCATGCAAGTGATGAAAATAAATGAAACTAGAAATGCACTCAGAGAGTGCAGACCTCCGTCAAGGAAGCTGTTTGATAGAACATTTGACTGTTTCACCCTAGTCTTTCTGCCTTGTTTTGTGGAGTTAGAAACTGGAATGTCAAAATTCACCCTATCCCGCAATGGTGAAGCATTTAAAAAAAAAAATCCTGGATCTGGATCATGGTCTGGATCACCATTAAAAATGTAATCACTTGTTCCTTTTGTCATATCCAATAACTCCACAGAATTTCAGCAAAATCCATTCATAACTTTCCGAGTTCCGATCCTGCTGACAGACAAACAAACAAACAGACAAACCAACGCGACCAAAAACATAACCTTCTTGGTGGATTTAGCAAAATGTTCAAATTCAGAATTGTCAGTGTTCACATTATGGTTGTTGAACAGATAGATGCACACATCAGTGTGAATGTTGTACTAAACAGCGTGGGAATGATGACCCACTTTATCAAGTTGACCCAATAACACTTGGGTTTAATCCTCTTGGAAGTATGGCAATTTTAGAGCTGAGTTGAGCACAATGTAGGCTGCCTTGTGATGTGACATGATCCATTCTGACAGGGTCATAGAAACCCTATTATAAATGGTTAACTGTGAAAGGTAGCACCATGGAAGCAGACAAAGGGGTCAGTTGTCCCAGGCCCAGGGAGAAGGAGGGGCAAGAATCAGCTTCTCATTACATTGTATGAATTGAGTGGGGGGCCATTATACATGGATTTGTCCCGGGCCCGGCCAAAGCTGTCAACAGGCCTGCGTAGCACTGATGCAGCACTGTGTCATGGTGGTGGTGGCATGATGAGAGTGACCTGGAGAGACACTGGGTGGACTGGTTTACTTTCACTCAGAGACATGGTGGAGATGACCTCAGATGCTGAATCTGATGGTGTTGATCAGGGCCTCTGACAGCTTTGGCCGGGCCCAGGACAAAGCCATCTGAAAGAGCCGACCCCCGTCAACTCATACAATGGAATGAGTACCGAATTCTGGCCCACCCCATGCTGTCTAAGTGCACGCGTGGTATCCTTTCACTACAACTGCCTTCAGAAAAAGAAAAGTTTAACATGAGGTCATGGGGTGGGGGGTGGGGGGTGGATTGCCATTATGTGATTCAAGGGTGAAAGGACCATCCTGTATGAAAGCAAAGCCAGCATGTCACTGTCACTGAGGTTGTGGTCCTGCTAAGACTGTGTGTCATGGTCAAAGTGCATGTCTGGGACCTTGAGACCTGGATTTGACGACACGTGCGGTGACACAGTGACGGGTGTGGTGACAGGACCCTCGCAATGAGCACAGCGTTGTGAAATTAGACAGCAATCATTGGTCTTAACCATCATCAAGGTGTGGTGCATAGGTGCGCACAGATATGGATAGGGTGGTGCTTAAGCACCTGCTCCTTTGCCCTACTTGGCAAAAATGCCCTCTTTGAAAGCTTTAAAAAAAAAAAAAAATGTTTAGTTAAAATGTACTGTGGTCCTCACCAGAAAATAAATAAATGAAATAATAACAATAATAATAAAATGGTTTTATTCTATCATTCCCACGGTAATACCTGTCAGATTCCGTCATTGGCAGATGATGGTCGGTGCAGCTGGACAGCATGATCTGAAGTCCATGTGTTGTTCTTGGCCGCGCTCCAGAATATGTGTTTCAAGACATGCTTGGGATTGAGGGGCCATTTGTTTTGCATTTTCTACCCACATGAGCAGTCGTATAATACCCATGCACTGTGATGTACAGATCTCACAATCCACGTACGCAGTCTGGCTCGAGATTGTACATTCCCCACTTGGCGCAGTGCAAAAAGAACATATGCCATCACCAGGTTTCAAAAAGATGCAACTCCCTCAAGGCCAAAATGAAAAGATGCAGTAAGACGTTCTGCAAGCTTTCAATTCGGCATGCTCACAAGAGAACACAATATACCTAAATTTGAAATCAGACAGGTCAAAACAAACCCATAAAAAATAGAACTTCCTGTTCCCTCTGCCCAAAACTTTGCGTATGTGAAGCTGTACATTTCTGAGAACTCTGCTGTTCTCTCTGCAGTTGAGGAGCTGTTTCTGAAAATGTTTAGTGTGTCTACCAGTGATACTCTCTTTAAAAAGCTGCAGTGACAGAAGATGGTTCTTGTAAAGACTCTTGCAAGTTTTTTTGTGCCTTTTCGACTTTATTTTGATGGGACAGTGTGAGAGGTGGACAGGAAGTGAATTGGGAGAGAGATGGGGAGGGGTCGGTAAAGGACCCGGGCCGGGAATTGAACCTGGGTTAGCCGCATGGCAGGCGAGTGCCGTACCGGTTGGCCATGGCAGGGCCGACTCTTCTCATAATAACCTTAGAGGTCCTGTTAGTCATACACACACAAAGCATAAGGAGTGTGTACGCTGATTTGAGGGCACTCTGTATGCAACATCTTTAGGATCCCTTAAATATTTGTACAATTGTCCTTATACTCCACCAGTGGGAGAATAGAATAGAATAGAATGGAATGGAATAGAATAGAATAGAATAGAATAGAATAGAATAGAATAGAATAGAATAGAATGTAGAACAGGGGTCCCCAACCTTTCTCGGTCTGAGGGCTACTCGAGGGCTACCAAAGGCTACTCGAGAGCTACTAAGAGCTACCCGAGGGCTACCTGTTTGTTCAAAATCCTCTACCGATATCTTGACATCATTCCCAAATTACATTATGATTGAATGATAATTTGCTTATAGGTTATAAAGAAATAATCTCATATTTAAATTAAGAAGAACATTAACTGTGACTAAAATCTTGTAGTCGTCACTGTTTACTGACATCCTTGGTGGGCACATCAGAAGCTCCTGGAGGGCGACCTGGTGCCCGCGGGCACCACGTTGGTGACGCCTGTAATAGAATAGAATAGAATAGAATAGAATACGATACAATACAATACAATACAATACAATACAATACAATACAATACAATACAATACAACAGAATACAATACAATACAACAGAAAGCAATAAAAGAAAATGTACGGTAATACAATAGGCCTACATATATTAACAGAAATGGCCACAGATCAGTGGCATAGTTTACTACTTATGGGACAGTCATGGTGTTCATGACAATAGGTCTTCCTGTCGCAGACGTCTGATGCAAGGAAGTCAGCCATGAAGAACAGAATTACAGTCATAACATTTAAACACACACTACATCATGGCATGGGGGTCAGAAGAAAACAAGAAGAAGTTTGATTGACAAAGAAACCCTGACAGTAACTAAGGGCAATGCAAAATAAGAAAGACACTTAAGTGTTTACACACTGAAACTGCTGCTTAACCAACAGTTACACAGATAAGCCAGGCTAACACCACCCATTGAAAAACAGAATCATGCGAGATGGTAGAAATTCTTCTCAGCATGATAATGTGAATGGTGACGAACAGGAAACGACATTACGCATTGCAGAAGAAATATCTAACAGTTCAACAACATACCATCAAGCCTACTCACCATGGTTTATGGTGCATGATGAAAGTGAATGAACCCAACACCCACTGTAGTCATTCATTCACAAAACCCTTTCAACTAACTGCTTGACAGAGGTCAGTGCTTCCTTGTCAGGCACGTGATTAGCAGGAATGGACTATGACTCCATGGGCCCCTGGGCCAGACAGAAAGAAAGGCCCATTTCAATGGGTGTTGTTAGTTTGCAAATTGATTTAGGGTTTTAGGCCAGATGTGAGAGTCTATGTTGTTGGGTTTCTTGGGGAGTTAGCCCCCTGAAATCTTTTTTGAAAATACGCAATATGAGAATGGAAGCCCTGAAGACACTAGCCCTGTAATAAATGAGTTGTTACCAGAATGGCAATGACCAATTTGTAATGTAGGCCCTATTACAAAGGGCCCTGTGCACTGTCAAAGTGGTGTAGTACTAAGGTTGTTCATGTTTTCTCTGTGACTATATCAACGTCCCAGTGGCGGGACGGAGCCTGGTAAGAGGCTTCAATATCCCATGCCCCACTCATCATCAACATAGAAACCTATATGACCTAGATAGTCTTCATCGAGCTGAACTGGTGGAGCTCATGTGGTTTTGTCACATGACAACATCCAATCTTACACCCAAAACATGAAGGCCTCTGAGTAAACATCACAAACCCTCTCAAGGCCAAAATAAACCCAATAGAAAAACAAACTACCTAGATTTAAAAAAAAAAAACCTTTCCACTACCATCCTCTGTGGCATCAGGGTTGCTGTGTCAAGTGGAAACACAGAGGTTTGGCCTTCTGTCTGAGTCACTCACCTGTGTGCAGGGCCATTGACAGCTTTGTCTGTGCCCGGGATAAAATCCTTTGAACGGGCCCCTCTCTCAATGCCTAGAATGTAAAGGGGGCCCAATTCACATGACTGTTGGTCTGTTCCATTCTCTACATTGTGCACTGTGTACTGAGATGCAAAGTGAGTGCAAAGATGTAGAAAGTGTGCAGTAACTCCACATCCACACTTCAAAAAATGGCAGATGTGAGGGCCTTATTCGGGTAATTTACACTACACTTCACTCGCCACGATTAGAAATGGAACACCCTACAGTACCCAAACACAGTGCGGAATGGAAAGGGCAGTACGTACGGGGATTGGAACACACGATGTGTCCCAGGATCTGGCAAAAGCTGCTAACGGTCCTCGTTGCAGGCCACAGGCCACAGGCCCCTGCCACTGGGCCCTTGGGCATCCAGACCGGAGGGCGTAAACACACAGCGAAATGGGGCAAAGGGCACCAGACACTTCTGCAGCCTCGTCAATCACCCTCGTTGATAGCCTGTCTCTGCTTACCATCTGTGGCTCACACACGTACAGTATACACACATTACACACACACATAGTACACTGTCTCTCTTTCTACAGTATCTGTCTGTCTATCTGTCTCCTTTTCTGTCTGTCTCTCTCTCCCTCTCTTTCACAGACGCTCTGTCTCACTCTCTCTCTATCCTACACACACACACACACACACACACACACACACACACACACACACACACATGCACATGAGTGTGTGTGTACAGACACACTCGACTTATGCACACACGTGTACACAGAGGGACACACACATGCAGACACTAACTAGTCCCTATGCATACCGGTACATTCCCTTTCACTCATGTACATAGACTTACACACGCACCCACACACACACACACACACACACACACACACACACACACACACACACACACACACACACACACACACACACACACACACACACACACACACACACACACACACACACACTGCCCAGCATGGGCATCTGCAAGGTTCTCTGGTGGTCACAGAACCTGGAGCTCGCAGAACGAATGTGGCCCCTCCAAAAAGGCTCAGAGGTGGCTGGAGGGGCTTTGATGTCTCCACGGTGATTAACTGTCTCTTGGAGCCATGTGTGCATGGGAAGCCGTGAAACTGACAGCTCGTCAAAGGCCATTCTTCTGACCATTTACGTAATGCACAGTGCTAGGAATTGTTGGCATGATGATGTGTGAATATGTGAGGTAAAAGTGTGCGTGCGTGCGTGCGTGCGTGCGTGCGTGCGTGCGTGTGTGTGTGTGTGTCTGTGTGTGTGTGTGTGTGTGTGTGTGTGTGTGTGTGTGCCCGTGCCCATGTGCATGCGCCTGTAAGGCACTGGAGTAAAGGGCATGAGGTGGAAATAAAGCATGTGGGAGTTGAGTTTTAAAAACATTGGCTGAACGCACCAGGAATCATGTGGGCTACACCACCCTGTTTGGCGCAATGCAATTGGCCAATTGGTACATGAACACTTTAGCATGACACATTGCCACAGGATTTCGGCTCGTGATCAGACTGAGTGCACACAAGAGAGTTTCGAGTCGTCATTTTGGCATGACCCTCATATTTCAAGACAGGGCTACCATCTCACATTTATTCCTGACAGAAAAAGTGTGCGAGGTGGATGTATTCTGCATCCACACATCTTTGGCAGACCTATTCATAATCTACGCACTCGACAACCCACATTGTCAATAAAGTAAATATTTTTGTGATATTTTTTTGTAAATATACTCAGTTACTTAGGCCTACAGTATACAGTATGTGTGATAAAGTAAACAGGCACGAGTGCTCTTAAAACACATTTTAAAATAGCAATTCAGCATTTACTTGTGTTGTTACAGTCAATGTTCATGATGTGCACATATATTAGTGCACTATTGCAAATGTTCTTTTCTACCCCTATAGCAATTGGGCAATCATTTCCATTTTGTGCAAACATATCACACGATCAAAGATAGTTTAGGACCACATGCTGATCTATAAACACACAGTACATGCAGGTGTGTTAAGACCCTATACAGTTTATCATACACATTTTGACAGGTATCCTTACGCGATCCCCTGACTGACGGGTCTCTTGTTTTTGTGCCGGCAGGTGTCCCAGGCAAGGAATCGGACAGGGGAAGGCAAGAGGGTCAGGTGTCCCAGGCCCAGGCAGGAAGGAGGGGGACTGAATTGTGTCCCCATTACATTATATGCAATGAATGAGGGGTCTTTCTGATCACTTTCTCCTAGGCCTGGGCCTCAGTGGGCCTGGTTCCAGGAGCCGAGAGAGAGAGAGAGAGAGAGAGAGAGAGAGAGAGAGAGAGAGAGAGAGAGAGAGAGAGAGAGAGAGAGAGAGAGAGAGAGAGAGAGAGAGAGAGAGAGAGAAGGGGACTGGAGAGGGGTGTTTCACCTGCCCTGGCCCTGCATAATCTGTTTTGGGCAGGCAGACACCCACACCCAGCCCCCACACCGCTTCAGACCAGCCATGTGAACTTGACATTGCAAAGGAGAGGAGGACACTGTTGTTTTGTGAAGGGGATGTGTCGAAAAACAATGTTGTATTTACAGTTTGTTAACGTTGGAAGCATTTGGTACTTGCACAACGTACCGTATGCAGCATGGCAAACTGTTAGAACGTGTTGTGAGATTGAGACAAATACAAACAGAACAGTAGTTATGGACCACAGCGGTATCACATCACACAACATTATGATACAAAATAGAAATAAAAAATAAGGCATTTGGTGTAATATTTCAGATGCCAAATAATTTCTCAGTAAATGACGTAGAGTGACATTGCAAAGTGATGTTATTCATGCCTGTCAGTGTCAACCCCAACTACTCACCACTTACACCATTACCCCCCCCCCCCACACACACACACACACACACACATCACATCCAGTGGTACTATCAGAACTCATTTGTACAGTCTACACAACTGAAGCATTTTCCATGGCTTTACATGGCAAAGGCAACGCAAAAGACAATGACTCATAAACTAAAAATACTCCATTAAAGATACCGTTGCTCGAGTGCTGTGTGTTGAAGTCTTGTCTTTTATACTTGACTTGTTGCACATGGCAAACCATTAGCACAAAGTGTGGAAAGTCATATCACTTGAATTTTGAAGGTCGCCGTGCTGTGCTGTGTTGTGCTGTGCATGTGAGGACACAGTACATTTGGAAAAAAGAAACCCGCCCACTACTTGTGACCCGTGCCCCTATAATAACAGATAGATCAGGTGTCAAAAGATTCCCCCCAACCCTACCCCACTACCACCATTACCAGCACACACACACACAGACACAGACACACACAGACACAGACACACACACGCACGCACACACACACACACACACATACACACACACACACACACACACACACACACACACACACACACACACACACACACACACACACACACACACACACACACACACACACACACACACACAAACACACACACCGCGGTCCCACATGGAGCGAGGGCCCCACCTTGTTGGTGTGCTCTAATAGCAGTGGCCTCATGAAGGTAGATTGGTGCAGTACACACAGACACACACAGACTCACACAGACACACACACATGCACACACACGCACACACACGCACACACACGCACACATACTCGCACACACCCACGCTGCCTGCTTAAAGACACCGACAAGTCCTTCCTTCCCTCCGTGCCTGCCCTGGCATGGCGACATGGTACAGATTGTTTCCACTCATTAATGCCAGCAGCCTGAGCCAGCCTCTGGAGCCAGATCTGAGAATGATAACTGACACCTTGCTGTATACTATGGCACCCTATAGGCTGGGAAACAAGGTCAGAGGTTAGGGACCTGACACCCCTGCCTGCCTCCTCCCTCGTACAGCGTTGTCAACACCAAGGGGGGAACGTTGAAGTTGAAACGCATTCACACTTATGAAGTCTGTTGATTTTTGTTCATTGCTTAAACCATGTGATGTGAAGAGGGCTTCACCGAACAGACTAGGAGAACAAGAAATCTGTGAAATATCTTCATGCAATTTCATACAAAAAGACCAAACTGTCTGACGGGCAGTAAAATACACAACTACGTAGGAGTGCTGTCCTGTTTTCTTTATTTTATACATTATGCATGCAGTGAGAGTGCCCAAATGTGTGCTATTAAGGTATGTTTACTGGGACCAAGACTTGATTTCTCAACTCACACTGTCACGGATATTGCAGATAACTTTTGCTTCTTTATTTGTTTTTTTTCATTTGTTTGACCATAACCATAATAATTAAACATGTATGTGCCTTTCGATTGGTTAGTTACATAAATACCCAGGGTGCATCTGTTCCATTTTTTCCATCCGCGCTCTGAATTCACAGACTGAGATCGTATGCATCTATGGCAGTCAAGTTCTATCTGAAGCAGTGGTTCTCAACCTTTTTTCACCCTATCATAAGCCTGCCAACACCCCCTTGACCTCATTATAAGTCTACCCCCTTAGTATTAAAAATGGACATATATAGATTATGGCCTCCCACTCGCAACTAAGTCTCGCTCCTCTCCCATGTCTCCTTCTCACGACCCCCGAAAGGCTCCTAACACTGTAGAGCCCCCTCTAAGGTCTCTTGAGGTAAAGACCAGTGAGGTTAATGTTCAGGCACGGTGTTTGATCACCCACGCCACATTAATGTTGGTTTTCAATCTCTCCTGCCAAACTCGCCTGAGTGGGTGTGTCAAAGGCGTACTCCAAGGCCAAGGGGATGGAATGAAAACCAGACTAAAGTGGAAATTTTGGAGAAGATGTGGTCAGATTTGGCCGACGTCGCTGTTACAGAAAGAGCAGAAAGGTCATTGGAAGCGCCATCCCTACAGTGCCGAACAAGTGTATGTGAGAAAGAAGGGTGGTGGTGGTGGAGGGGCTGTTGACAACTGTGGACAGCAAGGACAATGTCATCTGAAAGCCCCCCCCCCCCCCCCCCCATTTAATAGTTACATGTAATGAAGACCTAATTCTTGACCCTGCTTCTCCCTGGGCCTGGGGCAACTACAACCCCTTTGCCCCCCCTGGGTGGGGGGTAAAGGGGGTATTCATCACAGATATTAGCCTGTTGTGCCCTTGTGCTTCAACAAGGCATTTTGCGGGATAAATGTGGGACACTGTCAGGCAATTGGTTTCTGTGGTTATTGTGGTCAACACAAGGTTGTTTCTGAAAGGGATATTAACTATTAGACGTGCAGTAGTGCACATAGTCAGCCTTCAGGTGTGATCACGTGGGCATGAAGGAAAGTGTGAAGGAGAGTTGTTAGTGGAAAAGCTCGACTCTCTCTCTCTCTTTCTCTCTCTCTCTCTCTCTCTCTCTCTCTCTCTCTCTCTCTCTCTCTCGTCTCTTTCTCGTGCGTGTGTGTGTGTGTGTGTGTGTGTGTGTGTGTGTGTGTGTGTGTGTGTGTGTGTGTGTGTGTGTGTGTGTTCTCCTGTGTTTATGTGTGTGCGTGCGTGCGTGCGTGCATGCCTGTGAGTGCGTTTACGCACTCTCTCTCGTTTCAGTGTGTGTTTACATGTTTCTGCTCAGTCAACTGAGAGAAATGACCCATTTACTTTGCTTGTGTGGCACTGGCAAGCATACGGGTTCAGCTTTGATAGCCTCTTTGTTTAAGCTGAGGAGCCTCAAAAACATCACCCACCCGAAGTATGACCTTCGCTTCTTTACCCCTATAGCTGCTGTGGATGAAACTAGGCCAGCATATTGAACAAATCTGTTTTTGCCCAGGACATATAGTCAGTGCCAGAGCACTGCTATCTAATTGAAGCCATGCCAGGCATGAAAAAGCGATCACTCCAACTCATGTGTAGCAGTCTCATTGTAAAGAATTATGGTACGCACATACACACATGAATGCATGCATGCACACACACACACGCGCGCGCACACACGCACACGCATGCACACGCACACACACACACACAAAAGCATGTGCGCGTGCGTGTGCGCACACACACACACACACACACACACACACACACACACACACACACACACACACACACACACACACACACACACACACACACACACACACACACACACACACACGCAGTAGCGGCCCATTGAGAACTTAGCCGCTGCTCTCTAGAGACTAAATGCCCATCATGGCAATGAGAGCTAATTTAGTCTCTGGGCAGTAGTGGCTCTGTAGTCTAGTCTTTGTAGTCTGGGCAGTGAGCCAACATCCCATAACCTGGAGACCTTGTACATTTCCACACAGCCTACTTGGAACGTATTGCGGCTGACAGATAGGCCATCAGATTGATATTGTCCAGACTCATTTATTCTTGCTGACAAGTTACCAGGCTGGACAGAAGTGTCAGTGCCCACGCCATATTGTCCACGCCATATTCAACTCAATATTAACTGACTTCACTTAAGAAGGTCTTTGTGAAAGATGTTTTATAACCTTAACCCGAAGAAACTTGAATTCATTGTTCATGAGTGCATTTGTCAGAAACTGTGATCACAGGAATCCCTCACGAAACCATCATGAAATAATGGGAAACTGCAGATGTTTATCAAATATGTGTTCCAGATTTGATTTCTTAACTAAATGCGAGGAGTGTCCTGGCACCGCTTATCGGCACAGTGCTGGTTTGAGTCCGTGGGAGATCATCTGGCTCCCAGGTCATTTCGTGTTCAAGGTCTAGACAGCTTCGAAGATGTTGAAAGCATTTGTGCCAGTCCGTCTGTCTGTCCTCAAATGAACTATTGCTTATTTTCATGGTTTTCCAACCAATTTTGCAGTCATTTGTCATTTTAACAATCCAACATGGGCTAGATGGTCTAATGACCTTCAATGAAAGATTGCTATTTCCACGAAATTCGCCTTTTTTTACTATTCATGTTATAATTGCATTTATGGAGGTTGTGAATGTGCCACAACAGTTTGGCTAGTTAACTCTTCCTCCCTTAAAATTGACATTTGACAACCTCCTCTATAACAGAATTTTACAATAATTCAAAATAGCTCTACAACGTCAGCATGTCAATAAGCCCAAATACCTTATTGAGATATGAATTGTATTTTTCTTTATCAAATAAGTCCACCACTGTCAATCAAATAGTGAATGATGATGAATGAATGTCAAAAAATGTGGTGAACATGTATACAATCTTTTACACTTCCTTCTACAACAAGTAACATGCTGCTGTGACTCCAAGCTTGTGAAAATGTCTAGGAGCTAATCCCAGGGGTCTCAGGAGACCAGATAAACTCATGCTTCCTCTGTTTACATGGGCGGATAGGGGAACCGATTAGCTGTAGCCTAATTGCTCCAACTGCCCCAGTCACATCCTCTCCAGGCGGTTCACTCTGAACATGGCAGTAGGCTACCAGACACTGTGTGAGGATAACAACAACGCCTTTATTGTGAGTGCATTGCCCACATTTTCTCACTCAGCTCAATCACATTTCCCAGTCATGTGAGTTTGCTATTTGTTTTGGAAAAAAAAAATGAAAGAAGAATATCTGGTCCCCTCCACCTGCTATAGGCCCTACCCCCACCCCCTATTGGCATTGCTGGTAAAATATCTCAGTCCCCAAAATAAACCCTTGACGTCATGCAGCCATGGGCAGAGCTGCTGCGGGCCTGTAAAGTGTGGCGGCTCATGCGACAGGCGATGCCCAGGTCCCCTGCTGTTGACCAAGAGGAAAGCATGTGGGCGCGCGGCCATGCTGGCATAATAGCAGCTGACAACCTATGTGTACTTATGTCACATGTCAAACATACAATGCTCTCTCAGTGCCTTATGCGGCTTTCATCAACATGTTGACATGGATAGGCTATACAGAGTGCACACATGCATGCACTTGAACTGACATTCACTCCTCACTGCTTTTCGCGGTGGCTCCATGACTGCATTTAAGAATAAGATACAATGTGCCAAATAGTTAGTATAAATTAGCCTAAATATAGAATTCTTAGCTACCGAAAATGATCAATGAATTATGTAAATGGGCCAATATCAGGGACAGCACCACACTAGTAAAATGCATGTGCAGCAAGTGTTTGGGGACATCTGGTGGCTAAAAGGGTGCAAGTGAAAGTGAGGAGAAAAATAGGCCTAACCAACAGGTGGGGGTGCCCTTTGTGTATTTGTCTGTAGGCTAGGCCTATGCCTAGTTAAACACAATCACCACAGTGAATTTCCCATATTGCCATATCTACATCAAACAAACAAAAAGTGAAATGATTATAAAATATATTAGGCTATTATTAGGCTATTCCCCATATCATAGGCCTACGCTGAATAGTGAAATAGTTTATTGTATGCTGCAGACAATATATGCATTGGTGTGATCATAATGCAGGGAAAAGTAAGACAAGTAAAATGCTATTCATTCAGATATCAGCACAAAACTTCCATTTCGTAGGCTATACCAGTGTTTCTCAACAGGGGTGCCGGGGCACCCTAGGGTGCCGTGGCCCCCCCTCAGGGGTGCCGCGGAATCGTGGCTGATAAATAAATTAGCCTATGTAATATAATACATTTTTGTCTAAATTGATAAGTTAATGCTAGTCAGTGGAATCTTTCATCTGCCATTTACGCACAATAAAGTAAATATAGGTTGCCCCAGTCAGCTGCAACTTCAAATGTAGGTCATGTGACGTCTCCAAATGTGTTACTTTTCTAAGCTTGTGTGGTAGCTATCGGATGACTTGGGGTGCCTTGAAATTTTTCATGAACTGAAAGGGTGCCTTGCCTAAAAAAAGGTTGAGAAACACTGGGCTATACAACTACAAGGCTATGTTTTCATCCATACCGATAGATGGCAGTAACTGTCTTTGAGTTTTGTTTGGAATGCAAAAAACTTGACGAGGAAATCCGCCCGGTCGCAGTTTTTTTCCTTCATGAAAAAAACGGGTTTTAACAGAGGTTCAAACTGAGTCTTCAATGGTTTCTATCTAAATGTAACGCATTTGGCATACAAAAGCAAGGCAATATTTGAGAAGGCTACAATAATCGCTTCCCAAAGAAGCGATAGAAGAGCCAGAAGATGTCGGCAAGCGCCGTATATGTGTTAGATCTGAAAGGCAAGGTAAGATAACGGGACGTTGTCAAGAAGCTAGTGGTGTACGCCGCTAGCAAACACCCACAAATAGACAGGTAGCAACTACATATTTGCCAATTTATGACCCCTGGTTCATTGAGATATAATTTGAATTTGTTCAATAGACCCTGTTATCAGGTTATAGTGTGCTGTTAGTCTTGTAGAAAACCACGACTGTCAGAATTTTCACAATATTGAAAAACGTTTGATGTCATGGTTTAGCTTAGCAAATACATGAAAGCTGACGTTTACATTAACTAGCATGCTATAGGTTTTTGGCTATCGTTGTATTGACAGTGTCAACATAGCAATTCACCCAATGTCTCCAAGAGCAGATTAATTACAACCATACACACATATGTATTGCCTAAACCTATAGTTGTTGTGCCATTGGGCCAGTTTGACTCTATGTCAGCATTTTCTAAAGTAATGCCCATGAATGCCTGAGTCCATCAGCTTATCATCATCATCATTAGCTTTAGCCAGATGCTAATCAGCTAGGTTTCAAGTTGGGCCATGCAAAATCGGTGCACCTGACAGATTGAATTAGAACCTAGGCGGAGGAAATGCAATAAAGAGAAAGGTAACACCCTGAAAAAACGACGATTCACAATAAATGTCCTTGTACATTTTAACGCGCGCCACTGACTTTACCAAGGATGTGTCCAGGCCTCTTTTTCGACTAGTTTTTTTTAGTTCTAGAAGATGCTTCATGCATGATTGATTTTCTTGTGTATTGGTTTAAAATATCCAAGACATTGGATTTGCGCCACCTGTACAGTTCATACAGGTCATTTTAATTTGTTGCCTCCACGTATTGAAAGGAGCATTGAATGGTCGGACTTAAGAGGCGCAAGCAGCATTTTCCCCCCAGTGAGCAAAACATAGGAGATGCATCTTAACCCGCTGGAGAGAGACTGCGTAAATCCCGCATTTGACGCATATTCAAAGACACTTATACGTTTTCATTACACTTTGTATCACTTCAAAAGTAGCACGATTAATTGTTGAGAAAATGGATTCACAACCCTAACAACGCTGAAACAACAGCCCAATGTGTCCTCTGTATAGCGGAACAGAAATGTGCTGTTTACTAACAGTGTCTGATTTCATATGGCTAGGTCTTGAATGCTGTCTGGCATTTCCACTTGAGTCAACAATACAAAATGTGATATTCCTTTCCACCAATGCCTTAGTTACTGGGTGTCCGAAGGAGTAAGCCATTAATTTGGTTGCTTATAGACTGGATAAGATTTTGTGTACTTGGCCTTTTTGAGACTAAAAAGTGGAGGCATCCCCTTTTCCGCCTTTTGTCTTTGAACTGAAATGCAGAAGTAGTCTGGATACAGAAGTGATCACATGAACATTTTTGGAAAAGACCTACAGGCGTTGCTGTAGACTAGACAGAGACTGCTGTAGAGACAGATTAGCACACAGACAGATTAGCAGTCATTTTAAAATGTAGACATTTTACATTTAGATCAAGTCAAGTCAAGTAATTTTTTTATTGTCAATTTCAACATACGCTGGTCATACAAAGAATCGAAATTATGTTTCGCGCACGCTTTTGAGTCAGTGCAGTGTGTGTGTGTGTGTGTGTGTGTGTGTGTGTGTGTGTGTGTGTGTGTGTGTGTGTGTGTGTGTGTGTGTGTGTGTGTGTGTGTGTGTGTGTGTGTGTGTGTGTGTGTGTGTGTGTGTGTGTGTGTGTGTGTGTGTGTGTGTAATGGCTTCATTACCAGAGTTCAGTAAACAAGTAGTATTTCATACATGCCAAGGTGGACCTTCTTCAGTCTAAAAGAATACAAGAAAGCATTGAAAGTTGGTCATGTCCAGTCCCTCTCTCAAGTCAGTTAGATGTAAGGGTTTTAATGCTAAATATGTGTGTGTTCACATTAAAGGAAGATTTTCATCAAAGTTACAAGGTCATCGACTCAACAGTTGGTGTGGTGACTACATATTGCTAATGCCTGGATAAAAACACGCCTAGCTGCATAGTGAATGCCCATCACCAGTGTCCAAACCTTGACCCATCAGTCCAGCCTTAGTTTGGCAGGTCACTGTATACCAGGGGTCAGGAACCTATGGCTCTAGAGCCACATGTGGCTCTTTTGGCAACTGTATATGGCTCTTACTTTTCTAGGGTTGACAACCATCCCTTGAAATATGGAATCGTCCTGTATTTATAAATAAAAGTACGGGTTCCATATTGAGTTGAAACGGATCAAGGGAGGTTGAAAGTGTTAAAATGCAGGAAATTACATTCAAAAAATAAAAAATTCTCCCAGACCTTCACCATAATGAAGTTGACAGTTGGCAACGTTATCAATAAAAGCAATAACTTGACAGTACACTCTAAAATTGTTTTGCTTAATTGTACATGCTTTTGATTGTATTCAGTGTTTTTAATATTGTATGGCTCTAATGAAAATTTCTTTTTAAAAATTTGGCGTTTATGGCTCTCTCCACCAAAAAGGTTCCTGACCCCTGCTGTATACTATCACCTATTGCCTATCTGAAACAACATCTTCAAATCACTGTATGTCAGTTATTATTAGAATATAAAACCATAGCCATTATGATTGGGTTAGGATAAGGTTCTGTGCAGTTGGGTCAAAAAAGTGGTCTCTGCCCTGTCTTAAACACACATGGCCAATTTCATATTAGTTTTTTTGTATGAAGTTATTCATATGTAGTTGAAGAATTGCAGCTCTCTGCCTGCATTGAGTGATGGTTGCACAATGGTTTAGTTCAGGAGCCATAAAGTATGAGGGAGTTTAGGCTCTGGTCGAGCACAGGCCCCGTGTCTGAACTGAAGTCAAAGCTGTTGAGCTGTTAGTGCATTCCTGGCTTGGAATGTTTGTTCCTATGGCTGCAGGCACACACAGCCATGAGTGACCCTTTGGTCTGATATCTGAAGAACCCCTTTTTATTACATTTGTGTCTTAGAAGTCAAAATGGATGTTGGAGGGTAATCATCAGCCACAATGTTTTCTTTTTCTCTGTCGCTTTTATTATCTGTATGGCCTTGGTGTTGCTATTCTGTTTTTTTTTTTCTCTTGAGATTACCAGACAGGATGGCATGGCAGTCTTCCTGTCACAGACTCATTTATCATTTTCTATATGGCGCCATTCATTGTTTTATCAATGTGCTGTGTCTTAATATAGGCTAGTTATAATTTCTCCTATAGTAAGCTTACTTGAACTTTATTTTGTAGAGAAGGTTTATCAGGCCAGGAGTAGTTACCCAATTGTTGCTTTGTCCTGCTTTAGCTTTTTTGTGTGTGAAAATTAATTGTTTGTCATATTAACTTCCGCCAAGGAGGTTATTTTTTTTGGTCGTGTTGGTTTGTTTGTCCCCCCCATGTATCAGTTACATTCTGGTCAAGGGCCCCCTTACATGGGTCATGCCACATTGTTTTTTCTGGACCTGCACCTCTTCTCACAACTAGAGGTGCTCCGATCACCATTTTTTGGCCCGATCACCGATACCGATCACCAAAAATCTTTATCTGCTGATCACCGATCATTGCCGATCACAGAAATTATTTCCTATTTTTTTAATAGCCTATTAATTATCCTTATTGAATATTTCTGCCCATAAACCAATCAATCTTAATTTGCACATGTCGCTTTCACAATGTAGGCCTATTATTAGGCTATTACTATTATGATTATTATTATTATTGTTATTATTATTATTATTATTAGGCTATTATTATTATTATTATTATTATTATCTTTCAGCTCTTTCAGACTAGTGTTGGTAATATAGCCTACAAGTAAGTCTACAGTATTAATCAATTTATAAGTTATTGCATATAATTACTAAACTATTTAAGATTGAATTGAAACTGAAACATTACATCAATTTATAAGTTATTGCATATAATTACTTAACTATTTAAGATTGAATTGAAGCTCAGACACCTGGGGCCTCATTTATCATCAGTTCGTAGAATGCCTTCTAAATTGTGTCCTACGAGTGAAATTTAGAATGTACGCTAGTACAGAAAAATTGGGATTCATCAAACGTGCGTTGGCTGCTCCTACCCACACCTCTGCATGATAAATCCCACACCTTCCAAATCACTGTGCACGCGCGCATTTGGGGTAATTTGCATCCCGAAACGCCTCCAAGTAGCCATATATGGCATTAAACTATATTCAAATGACATGTTAATTCGAAGGCGCCACCCTGTTTGGACACACATGAACACACGCGGACACACGCGCCAGTCGAAGCACTGGCGGGAAGTGCGGAGATAGAAACATTTCCGCGGCAGAAGTGGAGGTGCTTTCGATTGCAGGACAGTGTTTCAAAACAAGTAAAAGAAGGAGACACACATGGACGAAAACACTGTAAAATAGCACACTGTCATACTCCATCGTCATTCAAAGCAAACTGTACCTTGCACGGTCAATATTATTTGCAATTTCATGTTTCTTCCACTCGCACGCATGGTCTGAGGTGTGCGTAGATTTAGGCACATTTCTACGTTTAAGTACATGTTCATAAATCCCACTCTTTGCTCAGGAATGATCGCACGCACGCTTTACGCACAGATCTGTGCCTAAGAACGCTTGATAAATGAGGCCCCTGGATCTCAGTCTCTCGTCTTCTGCATACGAGAAAAAACCCTGTCGCTTTAAATGAGCAGCCTCGTGAGGAGAGCCCCTCCCCTCTCTGTCACTCACTGTCCACAGCTGCAGTGCTCCGCGACCGTTCTGCTCTCTCCCTCTCACTTCTGTCGCCGTTTGGCATTTCAGCGACTATCAAACTAATCGACTGACTGTCAATTACAACTTTGAAAACAATAACGTTGGCATGCTTGTGCGGACAACGTGAACTTGTCGCGTGCTGACCGAGGCAACTACACAGGTTATAACGTAAAATGGCTAACGGGCGAGAAGTAGTCTATCGCAAATTACATTGTGACTGAAACACTTGAGATTCTACATACACAAAACAAGAAAAAAAACTTCAATTGAAAGAACAGGGAACACGTACAACACAGCGTGTCTGCGAGGAAAGCTCTTTCTCTGTAACACTGTCATAGAATGTAGAATTCCCTGCACAGACTCATTGAGTTTCACCGTCCATTCTCCCTAGTTGCTGTTTGGTGTTGCAGCGACTACAAAACTAATGACCTGGCTGTCCATTAGGCTACAACTTTAAAAACAATACAGTTGATGATTGTTTTGGAAACGTTTAGTTGTTGCGTGCTGACAGGCTGTAACTCAAAATAGTGAACATGGCGAGACTGACACGTCATTCACAAATTACAAGCGTCATGTAAACTGCGCATGGATCGGAAAATCAGATCATTGTTGATGCAGATATGATTATAAATGGTGAAAATGAAGGAGGGAATTCCAAAAAGTTAAAGACAAGTAAAGATGCCTTATTTAGGTGCAGCAGCTGTGCAGAGCCAGCACCTAGGCTACATGCAGGCAGCGCCAGGTGTAAAGGCGAAATGGTTGCGTGAGGAATTTAATATCTCTGGATCGGTTTTTTGATCGGCATGTTTTTCCGATCACCGATCAGGCTATTTTTGGCCATTATCGGCCGAGCATGATCGGCTGCCGAGCAATCGGAGCACCTCTTCTCACAACGATACTCTTCTACACTTGTGAGATAGTGTCCCACTGTACATAAAGTAATAACAATAAGTAGTAATGTTCAGAGATGTAGTAGATTATTATAATGCTGCTCTCAACTAATGGGAATGTTGTGAAGCTTATTTTTGTTTTATGTTATTCAGTTTCTTCAATTACTTCGTTTTGTTGCGCTATACTTTTCCTGCCAATCTGCCGCTACCCCGTATCACCCCCTCCGGGTCCCCGGGCCCCACTTTGGAAACCACTAACTTCAACTATACTCCTCCTTGTAGTGGGCCTGGCTGGAATATAGGCTATATAGAGGGGTGCATACAAAAGACAGAGGCAGAGAAAAGGTTATTTGTGTCAGGACGCCACCAGCTAATTTCCTTCCACGGTTCATTGGCAGGTGAAGAAAACGAAACACAGAGCAAAAACCTACCCTTGTGCCACAGCTATATATGGGTCTGTTTTTGCCATTTCATTTCATTTTGGTTATGGGTATTTTCATCTGTCTACATTCTCTTTACTTTACTTGTCTCATGTGAGTACTAAATGATTGCAGTCATTTGCTGTCCATCCACTGCCCATAGAGTTAGTGTGTGCCACCCCCAGTCATTTAGTGATTAAAAATGGTCAAATAGGACTCAAATAAAGTACTGAAGTTCTGGTCTTGTATGTATAGATGGTAGGCCAAAGGTTTTGACATTACACTTAGCAGATGCTTTTGCAAGGAAATCAAGCGGGGTTAGGTACAGTTCCTGGCTTTACAGGAAGTGGTTGCCAAATACCCTCTGGCCAGTGAGGTCAGGTGGCATGCCTCCACATAGCAACATGGCTTCTCATTTTTATATACAGTTAGGGCCATAAATATTTGGACATCTCCACAATTGTCATCTTTTTGGTGCTGACACCATCCCAATGGATTTGAAATGAAACAAACGAGATGTACATTAACAGCAGACTTTCAGCTTTAATATGGGGGTGTTTGCGTCCAAATCGAGTGATCTGTGAAGGAATTATGACATTTTCTATCAGTGCCACCCCATTTTTAAGGGACCAAAAGTAATTGGACAGTCTAGTATTTATACATCAAACTTTCAATTTTTTATTATTTGGTTGCAAATACTTTCCAGTCAGTTACAGCCTGTAATTTGCAATCCATAGACATCAATAGACACTGGGTTTTATCTCTGGTGATGCTATGGTGAGCTCTCTATTGCAACAGTCTTCAGTTCCTGCTTATTCTTAGGGTATTTTCCCTTCAGTTTTGCCTCCAGCAAGTGAAATGCTTGCTCAACCGTACTCAGGTGAGGTGATTGACTGGGCCATTGAATAATATTCCACTTTTTGGGGGTAGAAATGGCTTAGTGGCTTTCAGATGAAGCTTTGGGTCATTGTCCATCTGCACTGTGAAGCATTGTCCAATGAGTTCAGAACCATTAGGTTTAATATGACATGATAATATAGCCTGAAAATCTTCAGAATTCATCCTGTGGCTTTTGTTGGTAGTCCTCATCATCAATAAATACAAGGGGAAAATAGTATTGACAGATATGCATGCCCACACCATGACACTACCACCACCATGATTCACTGATTGGGTGGTATGCTTTGAATCATGAGCAGTTCCTTCCCTTCTCTATACTCCTTTCTTCCCATTACCCTTGTACAAGATGATTGTTGTCTGCTCTATCCATAGGATGTAGCTCAAGACCTATACAGTCTTTTTAAGACGTTGTTTGGCAAAGCCAAATCTGGTATTGCTATTTCTGATGCAATCAATAATTTACATCTTTTAGTAAACCCTCTGTATTTCCTATGGTGAAGTGTTCCTCAATGTTCTTGATCTTTTTCTTGATTGTTGCCTTGGACATGTATCCACCGTTCACCTGGACACTGTTCTACATCTGGCCAACTGTTGGGAGATGGGTTTTTGTTCACCAGATACAGAATATTGTCTGTCATCCACAGCATTTGTCTTCCATGTCTGCCAGGTAATTTGGTGTTGCTCTGGTATTTCTTTTTTTCCAACATTCTGAACTCTTGAATTAGTCATATTCAATGCTTCCCCATCTCTCAAATGGGTTTGTTTTGATTTTTTTCAACCTTATGATGGCTTGCATCACTGATGGTGACAGGTGGACTTTGGATCTCATGGATATTCCGTAAAAATATATGGAAATGGAACACTTCAAATTAACTCTAAGACCTTGTATTGACATCTTGGTGATGGTGTAGTATGGGAATAACACACATCTGACAGGAAAATAGCTGAGAAGCCTACTGTCCAATTACTTTTGATCCCTTGAAAAGTGGGCAACACAAACAAAAAACGTTGCTATTTCATTCCTGTTTATGCGATATGGATTTTAACACCCTCACATTAACGCTGAGAGTCTACAGTTAATGCACAGCTTGTTTGTTTTATTTCAAATCCATTGTGGTGGGGTATAGGGTGGAAAAGGATGATAATTGTGTTGCTGTCCAAATATTTCTGGCCCTAACTGTAGCTACTACTTGTGTGCCCTTCTAGGAAAGATTGTATTGCCTATCGTGTGTCTGTCTGTCTGTCTGTCTGTCTGTCTGTCTGTCTGTCTGTCTGTCGTATATTTATTTTAAATCCATGTGTATACTTTGATATGGACCATGCATTTGTGTCTGACGTAAATAGAGTTAGCCATGTCTTTACTTCTGGGGTGAATTTCTCGAAACCAAAGTTGCTTACTACATTAGCTACTTTTTTGTTTTCAATGCATTTTCCCATTGACAACTACCGAAGTTGCTAACAGGCTAACAACTTCTCTTTTGAGAAACTCAGCCCTGGTTAGCCAAACAATGCTAAAAACCTTTCAGCACTAGTGTACTGTACTGCTGTGCAAAACAAGAGCACAGTAACTCGAAAATGGTCGAAATTGAGTTTAGTTTAGAAATGGGCTTAAACTACCTCATTTGTCTTGTGTCAAAAAACGGTGGTCCAAAGTCATCCCGTTTTAGAGAAAAATCATTTTGAAAGTGCAAAAATGACCAAAAAAAGTTACTGCGGTGTTGGATTAAAGGTTACGTCGTGCGAAACAAAAACGCAGTAAGTCAGTGAGTTACTGCTGCACTTTCCAATGGGAATGGTTTGGGAGTAGACAGTAATACTAGCCAAGAACGCAGTAACTCCTGCAGTAACTCCATTTTGTGGCAGTAATACCAGCCAAGAACGCAGTAACTCTGTTTTTTTGTGGCAAAAAGACACATAAATGTTGTTTTTTCAGGGTTTTTTGTGTGCATTTAATTTCTATCCTAAAAACGCATCACAAGGAAGTGTCACCACCACTTTACTAGGGGTGGTACGGTTCACAAAATTCACGGTTCGGTTCATATCGCGGTGTCAAGGTCACGGTTTTCGGTTCTCTATGGTTCTTTTTTTTCAGTTCATGATAAATGGTGCACTGGCTAATAGAATCGGACTTATCACTAAATATCCTACATATGGTTTGCATAGGCTTATAATGTGAAAATGGTATGATTTTAATTGTGTCATCCTCTGATTTGGTCTTATACAGTAATGTTTTAATCAGAGAGACTGGATAAGATGCTCCTAGAATCTCTGTTTTACATATTTTTCTGGGCAGTACATGAATTGCGGTTTGTGATGGATTGCACGGTTCGGTTCGGTATGTGTGTGAATTGTACGGTTTCGGTTTTCGGTGCGGTTTGTGCCATCCCTACACTTTACCGACAACACAGTTGTCGCGCCATATTGGAAACTTTGAAGCCTTTTTTCTCAGTTTGCCAGATTCTGAGTTACTGCGTTCTTGTTTTGTACGCCAGTGTAGTCTAGTTAGTGTATGGTAAAACAGGCTATCTTCATCTTGTGTACAGGTGTTCATCTGATCTGATCGTTAGTTCCCCCAATGCCAAACTGTCTTCAATCTTGTGTAGTTCCACATCTGTCTACTTTAGTCAGTTGCCCGATGTTACACAATCATCATTGGTCTTGTGTGAGTGGCCTAATGGTTAGGAAGGTGGTCTTAAGATCAGAAGGGTGCAGGTTCAAATCCCATTCTGTTACAAACACATGTTACATTTGATGACAAAGTCATGGGCTCGCTGTGTCAAGGGGGTATTTATTTATTTACAGAAATTATTTATTTACAGAACGGAAGAGATGTAAGAGAAAATAAATACAAGTGGGAAACTAAACGACTTATGCAACTCTGTCTTAAGTAAGTGACTACCAGGTGTAAGGTACAGCACCTGTTAATCAGTTAGTGCAGTTAGCAAAATAGTGAAGGTGGCCCCTGGTGGTGGGAGGACGTACCACACCCTTACCTCTTCTCTTTTAATCTTGTGTGTGTGTACAGGTGCTCATCTGCCGCAATTACCGCGGCGATGTGGACATGTCTGAGATCGAGCACTTCATGACCCTGCTGATGGACAAGGAGGAGGAGGGCACGCTCTCCCCTATCCTGGCCCACGGAGCCGTCCGCTTCATGTGGATCAAGCACAACAACCTCTACCGTATCCTTCCCACTCGCCAGGAAATCGACACGCGTTTACACAGACTCTCACACACTGGCTGAATCTCAAAGTCAAGGATCCTGGACGTGAAACGCCCAGTGATTGGATACTCCGCAGAGTTCACCAAAGAGTATCCAATCACTGGTCGTTTCACGTCCTAGCAAGACCAAGATCGTTGACTTTGAGATACAGCCACTGGCTAGTTGTCCTAGCCTTAATAGGATGAGTAACACCCATTTGCGCCTAGTGTATCCAATTATTATTACACTTAAAACTAGCTATTTGGCGCTCTTTGGTGAAATCCGCGAAAAATGGCCATTACTCGCCCTAGGAAGGCTAGGACACTTAACTTTGAGAAATACAGACTCTCTCACACTCATACACTACTTGCCCCTTGTTTAATTCAGTACGATGGTCAGATATCTGGTAGTACTCTACTCTTGTTTTTCACCGGCCCTTTTTCCTCATCTGTCTTCTTTTTCTTGCATCTCTCTATGTACTCTCTATGGGTTTTCATCACATGCACATGCACACACATCGGCTTGCTGGTGGTCACAGGCTCAGGTCATGTGTAGTTTTTCCTGCTTTACCCACTGAGAGGTGCTCGCTGACCACTGCTTCCCCGGTCCTGTAACTGGAGAGTAAAAATGGCAGCAGCTAGCATGTGTTTTTGTTTGCGTAGGACATTCCATACAATGGAGCGTGTCCTGATGAATTGAAAGAATACCCTCTTCTCTAGAGTTATAGTTTCCCTTTTCCTTTGGCTCTCTTTTTCCTTGACCAAATTGATCACCAGTTGTCGCCACATCAAAGAAAAATGCCTGTGTGTCATTGGTCTTCTCATTCCTATACAAAATTGTGCAGGTATGTTTCTAAGCCCTTCTAAGCATTCTATTCATAGCGTGCTGTTTTTGTGGTTTTTAATCAGGTCCCATCTTTAGGGTTTGAACTTTTTAGTATGTATTGATTTTTTAAAAACATATTTTATCTGTTTATTTATTTGGGTGTTGGGTTTGTAAATGTGTAAAAAAAAAAAGAATATTGTTTATCTGTATTGGCCATGATTGTCATAGTCATAGCTGCTGAACTGGTAATAAATGAAAACAAACAATCCTTCACCTTTGGTTAGCAGTGTCATATTGCCTCTGTAGATGAGAACTGAAACGAATGATCTGAAGTAGTAACCACAGCTTAGTCACACATGGCTGTGGTACTAAATCACAGCGGACTCTGGCTGATATGTTTGGTTATGGTTATAGTATGGCTTGCATTATTGCTGTATAGGCGAATATGTCGTGGCTGTGGCAAAGTTTGCCTAGCCATGTTGAATCAGAACATTGTGGGGACATGGGGGAAAAAAGAGGTAAATGATGATAAGCAGACTGTATTGTTTTAACTTAAGCAAAGATGTTAGCAAAGAACTATGAAGTAATTACCGGTAACTATACAAGTATTTTTTGTTTTGGAAGTGTGCATGACTCTTGCTGTTTTTGTGGCCCCTCAGGTGTTCTCTGAGTATTTCAAAGAGCTGGAGGAGGAGAGCATTCGGGATAACTTTGTAATCATCTACGAGCTGATGGACGAGCTGATGGACTTTGGCTACCCGCAGACCACTGACAGCAAGATCCTGCAGGAGTGAGTGGGCCCGTCACATCCCAGGGTTGTCTATCTCTAAAGCAGGGGTGGAGAAGCCATGTATTGAGGGCCATTTACAGCCTTTGAGGTCATCTCATCCAGCCCCCGATATAATTTTAATGTTGTGCAGTTTCACATGAAATATGACATGCTTTTTAAAGGAATGTCAGAAATGACATTTGCAGTATAATTAAGTTATTTTTCCAGGTAACCTAGTGAAGGTGGGGGTGTGTCGTAAAGGTGGCCAGAAGGTGCAGGGGGAAATCCTAGTATTTGTTCGTAGTACGACCCTTGGTGGACTTAAAATGTAATGTGGCCCCCGTATGAAAAAGGTTTCCCACTCCTGCTTTAAAGCATAGTTGCTATCCAGTTAGCAACTTTGGGTAGTTGCCAATTGGGAATTGCATTGCAACCAACAAAGTAGCTGACCTACTTAGCAGCAACTATGGTTTTGAGAAATGCCATCCTGATTAGTAGACCACACTTGAGAATGCCTTGAAGCCACATTTTTGCTCATTTACTAACTACATGGTTGCAGTCATCACAGCCTACTGATCGTTAATTGGGCAGCAAAAAACAAAAAACAGATCAAATTATGTCTATAAAACAATTGATAAATGAAGAGGTCAGATGCAAAACCCTCTTAAAGCTGTTACAAAAATCTGTACAATTAAATTTAAATGGAATTTTTCACCAAATAATCACAATCGAGAAGCCAGTTCAATGTTATTATCAAGTACAGAGTCAAGGCCAAAAAAAGATGACTGATTTTTGAAGTGTACTAAATGTATATCGTATAAAAAATACAGCTTGTTTTTGTAAACTCATCACACATTCACTTAGAGGGTTTGCATCTGAACTCTTCAAATATCTGAATCTATTTTTTTCAAAACAATATGCATGAATCAACAGCCATGCCTGTTCCACTGAACCATTGAACACTCAGTGGAAACAACATGCCATATCCACTGCCTAAAATATACTACCGGCGTATTGTGCAATATCTGCAGATCTGCATCTCTTGAGGAGCAGACATGTTGGGAGATTGACTTGCATAATATATTTATCCTTCCCACAAGAGAACAGTTGACACTGACTCACTGTCCTGTTTCATTTGTGAAACGCCTTGTGTATACAGCCACCGTCCTCACTTGGGAGGATTTCAGCATCCTGGCTCACTTCCTTTTCCTCATACAGAACGAACACCACGCACGCACGCACACGCACGCACACGCACGCACGCACACACACACACACACACACACACACACACACACACACACACACACACACACACACGCACTCACATCCTTAGTACCACACTCCTCCACACATACACTCCTTCCAGTAATGGGAAGTGAGATGTGTTTCTCTGAATGCCAGTTTGTATTTGGTCATGTCATCCTGGTGTCTCGGCTAGATTCCTGTCATTGTTAGCATGTCTAGTTATCAGTTTAAATGTATTTTAAATGCATCAGTCCCTGTGTCATTTGGCTTAGTCACCATTGTATGTATAGTTTTGCACAAGTAGTTGCTCTATTTTGTGTGTATTTATGTTGTATATCTGCTTGTTTAGTCTGTCTGTCTGTCTGTCTGTCTGTCTGTCTGTCTGTGTCTGTCTGTCTGTCTGTCTGTGTCTGTCTGTCTGTCTGTCTCTGTCTGTCTAGGGTCTGTCTGTGTGTGTTTGTACATTGTGTCTGTCTGTGTATTCATTGTAAGTGCCTGTATTAATGTATTAATGACTATTGATGATTACGTTGTTTATTCATATACATGTATTCATGATTTTTGTTTATTCATATACATGTCTTCATGATTTTTGATGATTATTTTGTTTATTCTTATACATGTGTTAATGACTTTTTGTGTGCCGTCAGGTACATCACGCAGGAGGGCCACAAGCTGGACACAGGGGCTCCACGTCCCCCGGCGACCGTCACCAACGCGGTGTCCTGGAGGTCAGAGGGCATCAAGTACAGGAAGAACGAGGTGTTCCTGGACGTCATCGAGTCGGTCAACCTGCTGGTAGGAAGAACACTTTTAGAAAGCCTCTCTGCTTTTCTTGGATGGCACCTTTCCTGTTTCTCAGACTGTGTGTGTGTGTGCGCGTGCGCGTGTGCGTGTGTGTGTGTGTGAGAGACAGAGAGACTGTGTGTGTGTGACACAGAGAGAGGCAGACCATGTGTGTGTGAGGGAGAGAAACTGTGTGTGTGTGTGTCACTGTTTGTGTGTATGTGCGAGAGACTCTATTATCGGAAACAACAACAGTTTCATGAGTAAACTCCCAAGGACTGCTGACTGCTAAAAATACAGTTTGTTTCCATGTATAGCTCAGTGGCCATTTTGGTCCCACAATAGCCCGATTCACAAGAAGCTCCCTAAGCAAGTGGTGACTCAGGTGTAAATATTGAGCGTAATGCAAATTTGTAGCGTGCGCCTGCCTGGTGCTTATTTAGCACCCTCCTGCTGGCATGAACATGCGCACAGCCTGTAATCACCCGTGACTGTCTGTCCCGGACATGGAGTTAAGGTTTATATTTGAGTGTGTTGATGCACTCGGTACGGCAGTCATATTAATTTGACCACAAGTTGCATGCAAACACTCGGTGTCCGGCTGACATACCACTTCGGTGTAAAGAGTCTTTTGCGTGCAACCAAAAATTCAACATGTCAGCCATAAACAAACACCAACTGTGTCATGAATGTGTATAGTAGACAGTGTTTGTGCGGCATGGCAAACGGTGATCTCAGGGATGGCTGGTGGTTTGCAGTGGCCTGAACTTAACTGAGGCCAGCACAGCTGAGCGGGTCTTTAGCAGAGTAAAGGGCATTGCATGCTCTCGTGACAGATTTTCACAGATACTATACTTCTTCGCAGAGGTTTATAATTAATGCACTGTTGGAGGAAGTTATTGATCACCACAACACTTGGGGCAATGAGAGGTTTGTTCAAACTGCCTACAATACAGCCAGCATAAAGCATTTGTTGCTTTGTAGCTCACGTATCTTATAATTTTAAACAAACATGAATGGCAAGGTATTGGCATCATATTTACTAATACCAACTCCTTGGTGGGTGGGGGGACGAAATCTTTGCAACACTTAGCACACGATTAGGCTTCTGACCATAAATTAAATGTGTGCATGTCCCACCTCACTGAGGCCATCTGCGGGACAAAGGCTTATAGATCAGCATGCAGACCCTGATGGGTCAAAACGTTGCATCGAATTGATGCTGGATGTTGCTTTGCGCAACATTGACCCAGGTGCCTGGTGCTGCATGACGCAGCATTCAGGCTCATAAGATTTGATATTTTTTTATTCAAAATGTTAGTATTTAAGAGCTGAATGAACACATGATAATGCAAGATGAGGGTTTTATGTTTGATATTGAGATATTTAGGTTTTTATGGGCTGAGGGCAACTTTTCTTAAAACGGGCTTAGGCATTCAGCAGACATTTTTTGCAGATGCTTTTAGCCATCAATGGGTTAAGATTACCTTCAATGGGAGTTGCCGTGTGTGGACCTATACGGTGTCTATGCAAAGCTGAGCTGGTTGTGTTTTCTCTCCTGTCCTCTCTCAGGTGAGTGCCAATGGCAATGTGCTGCGCAGCGAGATCGTGGGCTCCATCAAGATGCGCGTCTTCCTGTCTGGCATGCCGGAGCTGCGTCTGGGCCTCAACGACAAGGTCCTCTTTGAGAACACAGGCCGTAAGTAACGCACGCACACGCACACGCGCACGCACGCACACACACACACACACACACCACTGGCACTCAAGGTCCTCTTTGAGAACACAGGCCGCAAGTCACCCCTCCATCCCCTCTCTCCGAACCTTGTTCCCTCCTCCTCAAACAACCACACACACACACACACACACACACACACACACACACACACACACACACACACACACACACACACACACACACACACACACACACACACACACACACACACACACACACACACACACACAACCCCCTACATGCACACCACCTCCACTCAAGCGCCACTGCAACACAGATGTCCCAGATACTTGCCTGAGGCACAAGAACTCGTAGTCGGGGGGCAGTATTGCACAGGCCATTTGCAGTAGATAAGTGGCATAAATTGTGGAATGATAATTTGGTTTGTGCAACTCCAATGGCTCTGCTGTGCCACAGCTTTAGTCATTTTAGTGTTTTAATGCCTTTTTAAACAGGCCTTAATCCTGTGACTTGTTTTTCAGTGCCTCCATGGGCCTGTTATACCCGACTACAGCTTCTGTCCACTCTAAATGGAGTGTGTCTAAAGTATCATTTTCTTGACTGCTCACATGGCCACTTGAATCTTCATTCCAAGATTTTCCAGCAGTCAATCCAAAGATTGCACGGCGATAGCATGAAATGATGTCTTACTGAAAATAAAGATTTGTCCTCTACCCAGACTGATCTTTCTTTAGTAGGACTTAATAACCTGCAGTCACACATCACAATTAGTGTTTCAGATTAGAATACTAAGTCCCTGCAATGCTAAATGTCTCAGTAGTGATTTGGTTGATTATTCATCAGTAGCAATTTGCAGTGATTACCTGATCAAGAAGATACGTTTCAGGTCGGAATAAGGTTGCCAGACGTCATGCACACAATATGGTTTTAGTGTCTCAAGTATACAAATGATATAGGTATACGTAGACTAAGTTAATACAATGCATAAAAGTACATGGAAGTCCTTGTGCACAAGCCTTCAGTTTTTCAGGTTTAGGTGTCCGGTGTAAGCATCCCACAAAATAAATAGAAAAAAAGAACAGTATGCGAAACAGTATGTCCGCTGTTTTCTGAACTTTTCATATTAATACAAAACATGTTTCAATGTGGATTTGCTGTGCCTGTTGCTCAGGGTTTTGTGTGTGCATGTGCGCGTGTCACAGGTGGTAAGAGCAAGTCAGTGGAACTGGAGGACGTGAAGTTCCACCAGTGTGTGCGTCTCTCTCGCTTCGAGAACGACCGCACCATCTCCTTCATCCCGCCCGATGGTGAATTCGAGCTCATGTCCTACCGCCTCAACACACACGTGAGTATTCGTATCGTCTTCGTGCCCTTGGTCTTGACATTGTCTGTGTGTCTGTTTGTGTGTGCAGGTGTGAGCACAAGATGCCCTTGTTGCTCAATTGAGACCATGTGAATTTAAAATTCGGGTTTACTCCTGAAGTAAGGACTTGTAGGACAGTCCCCATCAAGAAGACAAAAATATTAATTTTGAAAGCCTACATCTAAACTGAAACTCACATAGCTTCTCGTTTATTTTCTTCAAGTTCAATGTCAATTTTGTGTGGATGCCTAACTTGTAATTTGTATAACCAGCAGGTGGCAGCCAAGTAGCAATCCTCTCGTGTCTGAGGTGTGGTTCACGATGCCATAGTGTAGAGTCTACACTGTAGACCATCTCTGTTGCGATGAGGTTGGGAGCTGACGAGGCTTGGTCTCTGCTTGTGTCTGTCTGTTTAACTTGTAGGTGAAACCCCTTATCTGGATTGAATCTGTCATAGAGAAGCACTCCCACAGCAGAATCGAATACATGATCAAGGTACGGCCTGGGTAGCTTCTTGCCAGCTTGAAGCATTTGTCAGTGTGGAGTTCTGTAGTGAAAGGATTTTTTCCCCCAAAGCTGCTCCTAATTCTGTAACTGTGTTCATTATATACCGTATTTTTTGGACTATATGTCGCTCCGGAGTTTAAGTCGCAACGGCCCAAAAATGCATTTTGAAGATGAAAAAAACATATATACGTCGCACCGGACTAATCGTCGCACATTTTTGAAAGGTTATTCTATCCATGGAATCTATGTTGTGATAACTGGCGCATGGTAAGCTGCTGCTCAAAGACGGCATTGTTTTAAACCAGCATCTGAAGCAGTGGCAACGCATTCAGAGGTGGTGGTAATGCACCAACTAAGATGGTTTGCCAACCGCCATAAAACCACAAAAAGAAAAAGAGGAAGAAACAGTGATAACGCGCCATGTTGCCCTGTAGTCAGAACAACATTCAATGTTCGGCTTTGTTTTGCGTTTGGACCGTGGGAGGGTTCGAGGCAACTTGTTCCGTCTCCAGAGCACGCCTTTCTTTACCCCCTTTTCTGAGACTTCAGCCCATGACGGTATCAAAGGTGAGGGGGATTTCATCCATGTTGTGTAGCCTATGGTAGTGTCACGTTGTGCTCGTTTGTCAGAAACTCGCGGAAATGACCGATTTTCACATGGAAGTCGGCTGACTGTCTTTAATAACACAGACGCTCCTTCTCGTATAGAGAGGAGATTGCGTTGCATAGCGCAAATAAATCCACGAGAGGGGATTGCATTGCATAACGCGATACATCCACGAGCTCCCTACTTCCGCAAAAGTCCTATTCATTTCTTTGGCAATGTCATGGAGCCCGTAACAAGACCGTTGACTCGCAGCGTGCGCGTTGTTCGAGAACACATTTGTCCTGTATTCATCAGCACATTTTCCTCCGCTTTTCTCCAGTCCCCAAACAGTTTTCCATTGCATCCAAACTTTCGTTCAGCTGCCCTATTGCCATTTTCGGCTGCATATTTAATTACTTTCAGCTTGAACTCAGCAGTAGGCTATATTAACTTCTTTTGGGTGGTAGGCTATATTTCTATTCAGTCGTCATTGTAAATGCTATTTTTTGTTGTGGTAGCCCAAGTTGTAACATTTTTTCTATCAGTGGTATTAAGCAACACAACATAGGCCTAGTTGCGCACATAGTGCTCTCCCGTGGAGAAAAAAAAAACATATATATGTCGCACCAGAGTATATGTCGCATGTCCAGCCAAACCATGAAAAAAAGTGCGACTTGTAGTGCGGAAAATACGGTACGCGGTTTCCGTAAATTATAGCTGTAAATACTTGCCACAAACTGCTAGGCCTGCAGTTTGTTTTCACAAGTGCAAATGAGACTTAGCTGCTTGGTTATCAACAGTTATTTTTTAGTTCTGAAATACTGGTCCTAAACAGTTAGACCTTATAAAAACATTTTAGCATATATTGTTTAGGTTTTGTGAGCAGGACTGTTTTGCAATCAGCTGCCTCTATCATGCACCAGGGTTGATTCGAAATCACATCAATTCTGTCCATCTCTTTTCCTTTTCAGGCGAAGAGTCAGTTCAAGAGGCGCTCCACGGCCAACAACGTTGAGATCCACATTCCTGTTCCCACGGACGCCGACTCGCCCAAATTCAAGACCACCGTGGGTAGTGTCAAATGGGTGCCGGAGAATAGCGAGATCGTCTGGTCCATCAAGTCCTTCCCTGTAAGTATCCTGCAGAATCGGCAGCAGCAACAGCAGCAGGGGGAACGACTGCCTGGTGAGATGGCAATGTTCTCTCTATTGAGAGCGATGTTCTCTCCATAGTGCCACCACACTCTAAATGAAAAGACTTGAGTCTTATTACTTCAAGAGCACCTACAGTTTGAAGTTTACAAAATTGGAGAACAAGAGCGCTCTGAAGACCTTTTCCTATAATGTTCTCTCTGCGTTTCATTCTGGTGCATGGTGGTGGTGGCAAGTATGTATTGTTGTCCCAATAAACCAGCTCTCAGCCCAGTGCTGGTAAAATATGAAGGTAGATTTGACAAAATATAGTATATATGCTTATTTTATTTGTTTGATTTTATTTCTTTTCTTTCATTGGTTGGCGAAGACACACATTCTGGCAAAGTTTTATGAGAGCCCGCACACCTCGAAGGTTTCTTTTTCAGCAGGTGCAGCTTTTCAGCTTTTTAGTCTTCAGTTCACACAAGGAAGAGCGCGACACTGCTTCTTCACGGTTCACCACTTTTTTTGGAAGAAGCGGTGAAGAAGCAGTCACACGCTCTTCCTTGTGTGAACTGAAGACTGAAGATACACATTCTGTCATATTACTGACCACTCAGTCTTACTGAGCAACAGCTAATGCGTTAACTGTCTATGTGTTTTCCAGACACAGGCATGTTCATTGAACTCATGTTTAGGTATACATTATCGATATGGATGTTGATGCCCTTTAACTGTCATTGTGTATGGCTGTTTGTGCCATTGATTGTGTGTTTGTGTGTACCTGTCTTAGGGTGGGAAGGAGTACCTGATGCGGGCTCACTTCGGCCTGCCCAGCGTGGAGGCGGAGGACAAGGAGGGGAAACCTCCTATCAGCGTCAAGTTCGAGATCCCCTACTTCACCACCTCTGGCATCCAGGTCAGTCTCTCGGGATTTCGGTATGAAATACGGAAGCCTGAAGTCAGTCACCTAGTGTGGATGTTATAGGTTTCCAACTGTCTTTCGTTTGCTATACACACATTTTTTACACTTCTGAACTTTACATACATTTACAGATGGCTATGCGAGCTGAAACCACTAATAGTCCTAGTGTCTTTTCTGTTAAGAATGATTCATTCAATACACTCTGGAAATTAAATGCATACGCAGCGTTTTAACATTTTGAACCAAATCCAGATGACTTCCCCTTGATAACCACTCTTATACATGTAGGAATTGCAATCAGTCATTCCCACGGCAGACACAAGGTGGTGCCCTTGCTGCTTCCAGATGGGATGGGTTTGCTCGTGCCGTCTGGTGCTCTACGGAGCGGAACCTT
>NC_085872.1:10098593-10118593 GCF_034702125.1 Engraulis encrasicolus
AAAAGAAAAGGAGTGTTCTGCCATACCTTCATTTTTTTTTAACAACGTCTCGAATCATTTTTAACCTGCGTAAATGTGACCTCTCCTCGCCTGCCTACCACTTTGTTGTAAACAGGCTATTTTCAAATCCAATTCTTTTGAAACAGGAGTGGTTCTCCTGCTATGGAAAAAAAATGTCTATTTCCCCCAAAAATGTCTCAAGAGCTGCGGTGCCGTCCCCTGTAACCCCGACTGAGCCCATTTCAGATAAATCCTTAGTTAGTAGAGTGAGTAGACTACCGGTAATTTATTCTGTCTGGCAAGCGCCAGATTCGAATGTAACATGGAGCAGCGGCTGTTGTTGTGTGCGATTGCTTACTGGCACGGGGGGCGTCTGAGGAGTGTTTGGCATGGAGTTCGCCTGTCAGCGCCGCTCTTGCTAAATCATCTCCAGAGACCTGTGTGTGCAAGGCAGCGTGGTGCAGACTGCAAACATATGCACTTTCAGGAGACTCTGAGGAAGCCTGACAAATCCAACTCCCCACACACATACACTCTTTCGTTTGTGATGTTTTAAATGATTCTGTCCCCCATTTAGTTATGCAATGTGGCCGTTGAGGGGCACAAGCATGACGCATCATCAGCGAAGGGGGCAGAAGGTGCCAGTTCCTCAATCTGCGTGCCTTGTGCTAACCACTTCTTCATCCGCAGCTGTGCTGGGCGAAGACCGCTCAAACTTTCCCAGGCTTCGATACTCTCGCTCCACACTACCCAGATCCTGCTTGTACTGCTGTAACGTAGTAGTCCCTAGCCACGTGCTGTAGTGAAACCTCAAGGGTCCATGTTTTTTTTGTCTTTTTGACACACATGCACACATGAATGCACTTAAATGCACAGATTTGCATATCAAAGTGCCCTGCTGTTGCAGGGAGCTTTTATGTACTGGCATGCAAATAGGAATCTCTCTGTCTCTCTCTCACTCTCTCCCTGTCTTGCTCTTTCTTTCTCTCTTTCTTTGTCTTTCTTTCTTTCTCTCTCCTTCTCTCTCGATCTCTCTCCTTCTCTCCTTCTCTCCTTCTCTCTCTCTCTCTCTCTCTCTCTCTCTCTCTCTCTCTCTCTCTCTCAAAGTGGAACCTGCATGACCTTGTCGATGGGGTAGCATGGGCGTGGGAAGTTTATTTAAAGAGTCACAAATGCGGTCTGAGGGATGCCTTTGACTCAAGCCTGACCTCCACTGTGTGACAAAGGCCCAACAGACAGTCTTCTGCTCCAAGTCACAATCTACACTTTCGGCCGCCAACTTCTTTGGGTTGTAGGCTACTACTGTACAGTAGAACAATTTTGCGACCGACTGGGCACACCAGCTTAACTCTTAGTCTTTGGATGCCTCTTCGTGTGGTGGAAAGTATAGCATTCAAAATGCAGTGTGGAATGTCAATCAGTTTACATTGGCTAGCTTTGACTGACTGAATTTTCTTTTCTTTTTTTCTTTTTTCTTTTCTCTCCCTCATGATGAGTCAGCTTTGTGTTGCAGCACAGAGTTCAGATAGTCAGATAACCTCTCGCCTGCTTTTATTTACCTGTTTGTTCTTTTGTCTTCTTGCAGGTGCGTTACCTGAAGATCATTGAGAAGAGCGGTTACCAGGCCTTGCCGTGGGTGAGGTACATCACCCAGAACGGGGGTAAGAAAACACTTTCTCTTTCTCTCAGTCAAAATTCTCATGAATGGCCAAAGAACAATGCTGAGACGTGAGAACGTTTGTGGCTATAAAAATTAAATAGGCAAAGATGAATGATTTATTCACTGAAATGTAAGCCTTAGAAGAGAACAGAAATACTTTAATTTTGTAAATGATAATAGAAAAAAATGGATATTTATTTATTACATTTCAGCACCACTTTTACTAACAAATAGAAATGCACAGAGCTAAGCAGCCCAACAAACACTAGATACAGTTGCAGTCGAGTGGGGTCACCCTAACACGCCGCTGCAGTGCTCAGTATACAGGCAGGTGTTCTACAATTACATTACAATAAGAAGCTAAACCACGAGTAGGTTGTTTTTTTGGCAGCCTGTGTCCAGTAACCTTTTTGCAGATTCCAAGAACAGTTTAACTTTGTAACTGCATGGTGTAACACACAAGCCGATCAGCACACACTGTCACACTTGGGCACTTGGGTCTGTCTTTGCAAAGCAGATAATGCCCCTGACATCATCCATCACCAGCATTAATGTATTGTGGTGTTAGGAGTTAAAGGTGCACTGTATATGATTGTGGCCAGAGTAGGTATTGCAACTATGCTGCTTTTGAAACTGTGCTGCACATTGCCAGATTTGATCTTTTCATTACTATTTTCTAAGGAATAAGTTAATATTGGCTTACATGGAGTAGATCCACCTTTTCATGTATGAAAAATGCCATTTTGCCAGTCATAATGAATACTTTAGATTTTATGGTGGTGCTAAGTCTTTATGAAAAAGTTAACATTTGTGAATGGGCATGATGAATTCTGGAAATAAACAACTAAAAACATTCCACAGTACACCACTAGCTACTGTTAGAACTCCACGTGTGTCTGCTGCCGACCGTCCTCTCCTGGTTATGAAAAGTTCACTGGCGATCCCCACGGGGTTTCTCAGCAGTGTTTAAAGACATTTATTATATGGTTGTGACGTCATCTGTCGAATGCTCCATTCATTTCAACGGGGCTCCCCAACGTTCGGACGTCTGTTATTTTTCGATAACGGACGGGTTGGTCTATAACAGACCGCTGTCAATGGCAACAAGACTTTTCACTGCTAAAGCGACTTTTCAACAAGACTCTAATCAGCTGCTGTGATAGACAGCACCCGTTGTCCTGGCTACCGCTGTCAATGGCAACAAGACGTTCACTGCTAAAGCCACTGGCTTGTATACAAGTCAGTGGCTAAAGCGAATGTTTCATATCACTCCGCAGGGGGTCCGGTCTTTTGTCACTCTAATCAGCTGCTGTGATAGACAACACCTGTTGTCCTGGCTAGCCTACCTAGCTGTTGCCTAGCGGTGTTCCACAACGGTAGGCCTACTGTTTTGTTTTGCGCAGCAACAATCTTAACATTAAATAGGTCTAAAGAAATGTCCCCGCATGTGTGAATCATTTAAGTATATCCATATAATAAGCGGGTTAACTTTCGGCGAGTCGGTCGCTTTGTGGAATAGCAGCACTTCAGAGAGAACAAGACCCCTCCGCTCCGCGTCGGGGTCTAAAGATTCTCTCTGTCGTGCTGCTATTCCACGGTAGCGACCTTCTCGCCGAACGTTAACCCTTACTTCACAACTTGTAATCAACCAAGATTACTGCATATCAAACACAATCAGCCATATCCGGGGTCTTTTACCGTATGTAACAACACCTCGCATTGCCCGCATTTCCAGTGAATGTACAAGCAGCCTAGGAGCTATTAATAACCTTTCCCACATCTAGCTCTGTTTATATTTCTGGGGAACAGCCATGATGGAGAGATAACAGATCTGATGATGAGGGTGTACAAGTGTGTTCGCGTGCGTGTGTCTATATCTGTGTCTGTGTGTGTGTGTGTGTGTGTGTGTGTGTGTGTGTGTCTGTGTGTGTGTGTGTGTGTGTGTGTGTGTGTGTGTGTTTGGAGTAGGGAGTGAATTCATGAGTTGTTAAATTGAGATGGATCAGACCTCAGTGCTCTTGCTGCCACCCCTCAACCCCCAACCACCAACCTCCTTTCCCCACTCCCACGTTTAAGCAATGCATATTATTGCTACACACGTTTGTCCGGCCACTCGACGCCAGCCAGTCTTGTGTGTAATCCAGTAACAATGCCGATCTATAATGTGGAGAGATGTTGAAACACCGGGATGCTTCCTGTAAGGTCGCAGCTGCGGCGGAAGTGAAAGCGGACATGCTGTGCGATCTGAGGAAACTGGACGTTGCTGCTCTCCAAGCACAGTGTGTACTGAGGTAGACCGCCCCCACCCCCCAAGGCCGCAGGCTGTGCGTGTGCGTGTGCGTGTGCGTGTGTGTGTGTGCGTGTGCGTGTGCGTGTGCGCGTGCGTGTGCGCGCGCGCGCGTGTGTGCGCGCAGAGAGTGCGCGCAGAGTGTGTGTGTGTGCGCGCAGACTGTGTGCGTGCAGAGTGTGTGTGTGTGTGAATGTGCGTTTACTGTATGTGTGGGAACAGAAGCACTGGCACTAGTAGTAGCAACACTGGCCAAAGTGTTGAAATCAGATCTTCCTCATTTTACCTGAAATAGCCTCTTCATATCAGTTCTCCGAAGTGGGCGTGCAAGTTTTGTCCAGTAGTGGATGTGTAATACTCTTGGTTTGTCTCAAGGATGTATGTTTGGGAGAGGGCAACAATTTAGATGAAACAGAAACTTGGTCATCCATATGATGTGTGGTGAAGGTGCAGCTTTTGATCAATGGATCAATCATCTGTTACTCCTACACACACAGACAAAAACACACACTGAGGCCAAATGTTGTACAATTGACAGAATTGTGTGCCTGTTGTAGTAGAGATTATGCAGCTTCAGTTCTGAGTGTGGTTTTGGCAGCTTGGGGTGTCTGGTGCGTTGACACAGGGCTGATGGTATTCAGGCTCACTGCCTGATTTCAGGCTTGATATGATTTGTTTGTTGCAAGAGGGAAATGTAGTCTTCATTAGTTAATTTCTTATTTCAAAAAGGGTTAACACTTCAGGGTCAGGATTCTTCTACTATCAGGCCTAATTAGCAGTGTATTATAGCTATACTATATGTTAAAATACACTCTCAATGGTCAGGTGTGCGTGCCCCTCTCATTGCGCCCTGGGACGGCTCCCATCCCCTGGAGTCTCAGTACAACTAGTCCCTGCTTGGTCCCCCTTCTACATCCGCTGGGCTACTGTACTTTCCACTTTTCTCTCCCTTCCTTTTCTCTCTCTCCCTCCACTTCTCTTTCTCTCCCTCCACTTCTCTTTCTCTTTCTCTTTCTCTTTCTCTTTCGCTCGCTCTCTCTCTCTCTCTCTCTCTCTCTCTCGCTCTCGCTCTCGCTCTCTCTCTCTCTGCTTGATGTGTAGGGTGGATCCTCCCAGCTGCCACAATTAGCTGGTTTCCTTCTTTTCCTTTATTCTTTTCTGGCCCCCCCATCCATCCTCCCCATGACCCATGATTTCCTCTCGTTGCCTCTTTTAATTAAGGCAGTCCATTTCCGCCTTTGTCCCTGCTCTGCAGATTACCAGCTCAGGACCCAGTAGAGGAGCAACGCGTGGCGGATCCTCGCCGGCCATCAGTCATCTGGGGCCCTCGAGTGAGCGAGCGAGTCGGCGAAAGAGAGAGAGAGAGAGTCCAGAGCGACGCCAGGCCCAGAGTGTCAAGGACCACCAGTGTCTTGATGGAGTCTGATTGATTGTGCGTTATTGCGATTGTGTGTGTGCGTTTGTAGTGTGTGTGTGTGCTTGTGTGTGTGAGAGAGAGAGCGGGAGTATGTGTGCTTGTGTGTATGTGTGAGAGAGAGCGGGAGTCGGTCAGAGACGATGTGTATGAGTGACTAATTTCTGTATGTAAGTTGGATCATGTTTATTCCTGGATCAATGCAAAGCTGGAGGTTTACTTATGAAAACTCAAAATCCCAATTAACACTGCAAGTCCACTAGTAGGCCAAATTTGCCAATATAAAGTTTTATTGTGGGGTGGGTAGGGGGCAGGTAGGGTTAGTGGCATTATGATCTAATCTATATTATCTTTGACGGTTAAAGAGGTCCGATTTAGCTTGGCCAAAAGCATATAATTACTATTAGTCACTAACACGAGGCAGCCATTTTAGACTTGAGGTTAGCCGCCACTGGCTGTGCACCATGAGGTCAAGACGAAAGGTCAAGGTGCCATCTCCACATCAGCGGTGCCACTGTCACCAGTGTCAATGAAAGGTCAATTACAAAACAAACAAAATTGTTACATTTCCTTTTGCTAATCAGTATTTTCAGTTTCTTTTTTTTTTCAATCACTCCCATATTCCACGTGTCATTGTTTCAGTGTCAGTATTTATTGTTTTTGTTCATTATTTTTTCGGCAGGTTTTTTTTTCTTACGAGTATGTACATTTTATTTTGTCCATATTCAATTCAGTATTGCCAGGACTGTATTGAAGGTGAATGTTCAAACCACTCGTTGCTGTTGTAGCCCTCAGTTTACAGCTTGGCTGACGGACGATCATGACGTCCGTCTATGTGTATAGAGCACTGCTAATCCAATGCTCCGTTGCCGTAGCGCTCTTGTTGCCATGTCACTGCAGGTTAGAGTTTTTGCTTAAGCCAGCACTTATCTTTGTCTCCCATCGCTAGACCTGCATGTAATGTTTGATGCCATTCCTGTAAATGACCATGGAGAAGTCAGTAAACAGTGTGAAACATTTTTTTATGTTCTATGAAATGACATTTAGTAAGCCAAAAAAGAGAGAAAATACTTCATAAATTTTACTGTGTTGCTATCTATGTAACTTAAATCCCTTTTTTATTTTTAAAGCTGGCCATGAGGGAAGGTTTTGGGGTACGATACTGTCAGTGATATCCCTCTCCCTCATCTCAAAAAACTTCTCTTGTCTGTACTCTTTAAAAATCATAAAGTACCTCTTTTGAAAACAACTTGGACTCTGCTATGATCAATTTTGTATGACCTTGAGCTGTGTTTTCTATGACGTTTGACCAGACGTGTCTTGACTTGGGTATGAGCCTTCTCTGTGCATTTCATGGGTGTACCGTAGTGTACATGCTTGGGTATGGCCATCATTCTTTTTTGTATGTCCTCCTACTCCCACTGTACTGTAGTACAATGGAAGAAGCAGAACACCTGTGGAAATACTCCTTCGTGATTTGTTGCTGACCCTGGACTCCAATCACACACACACACACACACACACACACACACACACACACACACACACACACACACACACACACACACACACACACACACACAATCCAGAAACATTTAATGTGGTTGTGTTTGCCACTGGAATCGGGCCTGTATCCAGCTGTGATGTCAGCCAAACCACTCCATTACCTATAAAATGTTAAAAAAAAAAAAAAAATCAACATAGACACACATTTGCTAGGGATGTTTCAGTCCCAAAAATAGCTGTTGGTGTACCACCATTTTATTTTGTACCGCCCATTTAATTTTTTGTAAAGAGGTACGTATATCAAACTCTCATCCGTTTTTTGGAGTGAGGTAAGTGTGCAGTGTGCTGACGCTGGGTCGTCTGATGTCACCTGCCAGTTTGGTCCTCTCTCTCTCTCCTGGTCTGGCCTAAAAGCGGCAAGGAATGCGGCGGGAGGAAGTGACTCAAGCATCGGACCAGCTCTACGCCATCTCACACCAGCGGCGGCCTCTGCTCCGCTAGCGCGGCACATAGAGCTGCCATTGTTCCCACGCCGGCCCTCCAGACCCTCGGCCTGGCCTGGGTGAGGTCATCGCTCTCTCTTTAGGCCCATGAGCCACTCTCCCTCGCTCTCTTCCCCGCTCGCTCGCTCAGTCGCTCACCGCAGGGTTTCCTGGAACCTCTCAGGGTATAGCAGAGGAGTGAGAAGAGGCCATGGGGCCATGTCTGCTGCTGCTGCCAGAGTTTATTTACTTACTTGTTTACTTTTTTCTGTTTAAGTTCACTTTTTCTTCTTTTTTTCCTTTTTTTTACCGCACTTGATGCAATACCGTGTAGGTTTTTCAGTGTGTTTGGGTGTTCTACCTACAGGTTGGAAGTAAAATTGCTAGTGATAGAACTTCAGAGAGGATCTACTTGTTCCAAACTTGCTTAGTGCAATTAGAGGATGACTAAGTGAAGGCAGAAGTGCCTTGGCAAACTAACGGAATGATTTTTGAAAAATTACTGGAAGATTTTAAAGGAGAGAGAGACCGCTTTAGTGTTCCTTTAATGTTTGCACCTCTGGTAAACCTTTGATTCACTGAGGGCAATAAGATAATGTGCCATGTCACAAACTGCCATCCTGTTAAGAGCATTTTGATGTGACAAGTGATTGCTGGGCATCGCAAAAAGTCCCAGATTAAGTTTGGAAAATTTTAGTTTGAAAAAAAAAAACATTGGGTTACTTTGCCATTGTCTTCTACCTGTTGCATTTGTAGATCTGTCAGACTAAGGTTTTTTATTCATGCTTTTCTAACTTTTTATTATTATTTTTACTTCAACAAGGAATGCTCAATTTCATTGTATTCGTTACAATGACAAATAAAAAGATATAAATCTATATTCTATAAACATTTGTTAAAATGTTAAAGTAGGCCTGAGTGACATGTTTTTCATGGATGTTGCCAAGGCCACCTTAGCCCAAGTTGCTCCCCACTGAGCGCTTCCCTTGTAGTTGTCATGGTTACTATTTTGGCGCACCGTATTTTTGCGAAACATCAACTTCAAGCTCTACTTACCTGCGACTTGATCATACGCCAGACACTGCGTGGGCGGAAGCAAAGGTGCGTCAAAGCAAACCTCGCCATTCCAGAATTGCTCGCAAACGCCTATGTCAACAGCCGGTTTCACGAGAGTCATTCATTATTAAGTACAATTATGTGTAGTAGGCCTAAGGTATGTTCTCATGGAATATACCTAGCTACACACAACCGTGGCAAAAAAAAGAAAACGTGCTCACATACCAGGGTTTTTTTTATTCAAATGGGAATATGTGTAAAAAAAAAATGCTGGGCGCATGCTAAGCCCTAAAACAGATGAAACTGCACACTTTGAACATTAACATAGCTTTTAAAAATGAACTGAAATAAATAAGCTTAATAGTTATATATAACATAGCCTGAAATTAATACATGGGTGGATGTAAGTTTGTCGAATATGGACAACTGGACATCCATGCCAGGGCATAGATTATTCCTACCTGAAAATTCACTTTTAAAATGTATTTGGAACTGTAAAATGAAGTGTGTGTGTGTGTGTGCGTGCGTGTGTGCGCGTGCGTACGTGCGCTTGCGGCTATTGGATTCCGGCGGAAGTTCTGCTTCTGCAATGATCAGCTATAATGAGTTTTTTTTTTTTCAAACGTCTTCTATCCTTCAGATAATCTGCTGCTGGCATATGAGATTTTGCAACACCTAACCATAGAACACAGTTTGACGTCTGACACAGATTTTCGTGGGTGTCTTGTAACCCACTGCGTGGCATTCCAAAGGGTCGCATCTCAAGGTGCGCCAGAGACGGAATCTCCTTGTTTGTTGGTATTGGAACCCCGTAACCTAGCAACAGTAGTAAAACCTGGGGAAGCCCTTACAAAGGTTGTGCTTCAGGCGGACTGTGATCCCCGCGTGACGTCAATGCACGGTCGTTCCCCTTACCTGTCGTGCGAGCCCAGTGATTAAAAAGTGCAAAAGAATGCCTTTATCAAATCTGGGTGACGGTCACCGGATGTGAATGGGTAAAAAAGGGCATTTAGGAGTGTCTGCGTTCTCAGACATTTGTTTGATCTCTTTTGCTATTAATGTTTTGGGCCTACCTACATTTAACATGACTTGAAGTTTGTTTGTTTGTTTTTCCCCACTGTCATGCACCTATATTTAGAGTTACAGTATAAGTAGGCTACTACACTGTCAATTATGCTACGGCACTAATGAAATATTTTGGAAATTTATGGAAGAGCATTCATTTTTTTCTGCAACTGATTGTTTCTGTATAGTGTATTCTGTGCTATAGATTAGCCTATATGTAATTCTATTTTGATAGTTTTTTGTTTGTTTTGTTACTTTAAAATTCTGAACCTTGTTATTAGTGAGGCACAGGCAAGAACAATCAGCACATTTCTTTCACTTTTACCAGGCTACTGGGAAAACATTTCTTTCACTTTCACTATTACTTTATTTCTGTTTCAGACGTCTTGCCCAATCCACTTGCTCGCCCCTTGCTGATTCACCACATGACCGGTTCTACAGTTTCCACTATGGGTCATCGGCACCAGGACAGGAGACAGGTTGGCCTGGCCCACTTCACTTGCTATCTGGCCTTGGCCTTTGGCATGCTTTCATTACCACTTTCCCAACTTTTATTCCTGATAAGCAAAACACTAAATCAGTGGATTCTCCACCAGCGCCAGCGACAACCTGCAGGTCACGCAGCACATTTGTTTTTGCTTGGGCGTTGCTATGGCAGCGGGAGTCCCGAGTGAGAAGTGGGGGCGGGGGGACAGAAAGATCAAAGTCTGTAGTGTTGTGTGTGTGTGTGCGTGTGTGTGCGTGTGTGTGCGTGGATGTGCGTGGATGGAGCCCTGACGTGAATGACACCAGGGGTGATAGGTGTCATAGCTTACATAACACACACACACACACACACAGACACACACACACACACACACACACACACACACACACACACACACACACACACACACACACACACACAGAGACACACACACAGACCGCTGCTGCATCTCCTGCCCACACTACACATTCCAAGACGAGGCTTGGGGGAGCTCGGGGAAGACCCAAACAGAGTACCGTTGATCATTGTGAAGTGCTCATGTCATCGTGTTCGCTAAAGAGTGTTAATTACAGACACTACATGTGTAGACTTCATTCTTCACACACACACACACACACACACACACACACACACACACACACACACACACACACACACACACACACACACACACACACACACACACACACACACACACACCTATGCACGTGTGCACAAAGGAGAGGAATGGACAAGAGAATGTGCCTGGTCTGGTGTTTTTTTCCTCCTTTCCGCCTTCACTTTAGTTTGTTGTTGTGGTGTTACCTGACTACTCTGGCTTGGTACTCTTCCCACAGCGTAGCCACTCCCCCCCTGCATGAGCAGCAGCACGCCATACAGTTGTTATGGAAAAAACTACTCCAATGGTTGTTGCGCAAGCAAGTCTCGGCGACGCACTCTTAACGACACTTTAGAAGCGTTGCCGTGGCGACCATCTGCAAACATCTGTCTTTTTTTTTTCCCCGTCCGGAGTAATAGACACTTGGTCTATCTCAGGTTTCCCCCCCTTGTTTCGCCTGAAACTCTGAAAAAAAATCAGTAGTGTGGGTCTCAGCTCAATGAAAAATCTGTATGGGATGTTTTGGCATCTCCGTCTCCATGGCATATCTGTTTCGTCCTGAGCGTGCTAAGCTTACAGGCAGAGAAAGTAAACCATTCCCAAAAGCCAGCTGGGTTTTGACCCTGCCTCACCGTGATTTGAATGGTGGTTCTCCTTCTCCAGGTGCTCCGTAATGTGAATTTCATGAAGCTAATCATATCCACTTTCTGTCAAGGATAGTAAGTCAGCCGTCAAGTGCCTCTTTGGCGGCCTTTTCCATTAGTGCTCCTTAACATCTCCTTGCTGTTTATGCACAAATGTGTTCATTGTGCTCATTGTGCCCTGTCTCAGCAAATGGGAGAGTATGAATCATGCTCTTGGGCCTATTATGACCAATCGTCATATTGCATGGTGACAGATGTCAACACCTGATTGGCTGTCTAACTCAAATATCAATAGACTTTCAACAGAAATCTGGACCATATTTTTGACATTTTGACATTAAATGAAATGGTGCCAATCAGTGAAATGTGCAGGTCTAAACCTGATCTCATCCCATCAACCGTTCTACCTCTGAATTGTTCCACTGAACGTTGAGCACTTGTTTTATTTCCTATTGAAGTTTTAGCATTTTTATGGATCTCAGTTGAAAACTCAGCGTGCCTCAGGAGCAGGGGGAGTGGCAAGCAGGTCACTTGTCCCAGGCCCAGGGAAACAGGGTACTCAGAATTGGGTTCTCATTACATTGTACACACTCGATTGGGGGTCCCTTTCAGGTGACTTTGTCCCGGGCCGGCCCAAGCCGTCAGCGGCCCTGCTCTGGAGCGTAAATCCTCCCCATGACTGACGCAGCAGCACAGAGCTCCACTGCTGCCAGTGTTGCCAGATTGAGCAGTTTCCCACCCGATTGAGTTGCTGAGGACGGCTGTCTGCGGGTAAAAATTGGTAGAAAGGCGAGTTTTTAAGCAAATTTATGGCCATGGAAATCACTACAACTTAGTTCAAATTGGGCGGGATTTAGTGCTTCCCGGTGGGATTGGAGCATTTTTTGACTGGAAATCATCAGTCTCATCTGGCAACCCTGACCGTTGCACTGCACAGGGGCCATTTACGTGTGTGTGTCTGATCAAAGGCGTGTCTGTGACGAAAGACAACTGAGGCTCAATGGCCCGGTTGTACACCTGTAGTCGCCTGTGACTTATTTATTGAAACACTGGCAGCACAGAGCTCTGTGCCATACATAATTCACCGTTGCCAAACACACATTTCCCATGCACCCACAGCTCCCTCTTTGCCATTCATATTATTTTTGACTCCGGCCGGCCTGCCTTTTCCTTTTTGCTGGAAACTGTGAGAATTCAACAGCTGCAGGACACATAGTCACTTGTCAAAACCCCTAATTCGCTCTGATGGCCCACAAAAGCACTTTTGGTTTTACTCTTTTTGCTACTGAAAACATTTGGGTTTTGACTCTTCTGGGGAAATATGATCATTCTTGGATGGCTCTCGGCATAGTTTTCGGCTCTCCCCGTGCCGCTTTGTTTTTCTTTTTTCCCCCTTGTGCAGCCCAGTGATATTTTAGCACATATGCATAGCAACAGCAAAAACAAAAAAGCGGGCAGATGGATTCTTTCTGAAACCACTTTTGTGAATTACTGATCACGTAAAAACCCGCTGTGGCTTCCAGATTGCAAACATCAGTGTTGGTAGACTGCATGCAAACCATCCCTCTAAATAGGGCCGTCTATTTCTGTAGGACTTAAGCTAACATGTGTTTGACATCAGTGTCAGTCATTCACTTGTGGTGATGGCCCCTTACTCTCTCTCTTTCTCTTTCTCTCCCTCCCTCCATCACTTTGCCTTTCTTTATCTGTCTCTCTTACCCCAGCCCTCTCATTGACTGCAAGGTGAATGGAAACCATACAGGAACCTGTTATCCTCAGTCCAGGGGAGACAACGGGGGGGCAGGCAGGGGGTAATTTTTCCCAGGCCCAAGTAGAGAGGGGGCCCAAAATGTCCATTACATTGTATGTACTAGATAGGTGGCCCTTTCAGATGACTTTGTCCTGGGCCCAGCAAAAGCTGTCAGCGGCCCTGCCATAGTCATTACTGGACCACAGGTTTCCTCCTGCCTCATTGCAAGCGAATAGTATTCTGTCAGTGTCAATGCCTGATACCACAAGTGTTGATTTTGGCACTTGTGATGCCAACCAACACATAATGTAACTTAACACTCTGCATTTATAACGTAGACACATCCTAGCAAGCCCGTTGAGGTGAGAACTGAATACAGTTTGCCTCATGTTCATAGATGATGTGAGTAGCTGTAAGGATTGCACCGTGTACTAGATTTATACCATGACGTACAGTATATAACGTGATGTGGAACGACTTCTCAGTGATTAAACTGGTGGACACGTCAACAACTGAAGTGAATAACAACATGATCTGGTTTGTAAATTCTCTTGGGGACTCAAATCTATATTGTGATAGAGTGGAGCGACGAAGTGATGAAATCATAAAAATAAAATCTCTCCCTCTGCACTTTTATGTTCCAGGCCTCAAGTCCTTTAAACGCGTAGTGGAGGAGCCGTATAAACGTTTAAAATATACAGCAGGCCGTTGACCTTTTAAACTAGTAATAACAATGTATGTGACGTTCCACCGAGGCCTGCGTGTGGGCATCGCACCCTTAAATGACCTTCACCTGCTGTTTTAGTATTGTCAGGTTTTTTTTTTTATTGGCTATCACATTACCTGTCACAAACTACAAGGAGGCAACTATTCCTCTCAGTGTGTTTCGTCAGAGTGGTAGCTGTGGCAAAATAAACTCTTTTATTTGATTGATGTGAATGTGGCAGGTGTGTTATCCTGCCAGTGGGGGTGCTGTGTACAAATACCTGGTTTCATCATAGCATCTGCTACTTGTGTGTGTATGCGGTTAAGTGTTAGACACTTGGCGTAGGTGAAGTTGACAGGCTTGTCATGGTCTGCTGAACATCAGATATGAATGTGATGACTCATATTCACACAAAGCTATGGGAATTATTTATGGAAAAAAACAGTTACTAGTCATGTTAACAATTTTGAGGTTGTGTGTTTGTTTGTTTTGGCCCACAAGACTACAGCAGAATCCAGTGGTTGCTTAGGTTACATCCACATGTTTATATTTGATAGAACACTCCAGCACCTTCTCCCTCAGTTCAGCCTGCTTGTATTCGTCTTTACCTAACAAAGTTGGCTCCCTTCGTATTGGTAACACGTTATTGGCAGGCAGGTGCACGGCTGACCAGTGTGTGCTAGAGAGCACGTCTGCTACTACTTGGATCACCATTTGCCCCGTCCCCGTCCCCCCCTCTCTCTCTCTCTCTTTGGAGGCTGCCAGGCTCCCCCCAGCCCCCCCTTCTCTCCTTAACCACATGGTAAGAGTACAGCAGTGGAAGGAAGGGGAGGAGAGGAGAGGAGAGGGCATGAGAAGGGAGGACAAGAGAGGCGATGGAGAGGAGAGGAGAAGGGAGAAGAGAGACGAGGGGAGGAAAAGAGACGACAGGAGAGGTGATAGAGAGGAGAGGGGAGGGGAGGAAGGGAGCGGAGAGGAGAGGAGAGGTGAAGAAGGGAGAAGAGAGGAGAAGCGAGGAGAGGGGAGAGCATGACTGTGGGGACATGTGTCCACCAGAAATCCACCGCACTTTTTTCCCTCCTTTCTCCGTGACCACTTACCATCAGAGCCAGCTAAAAATACAGCCTTTACATACACACAGACACGTAAATGCAAGCCATGTGAACACACACACACACACACACACACACACACACACACACACACACACACACACACACACACACACACACACACACACACACACACACACACACACACACAAAGACACCAAGCTCAAGCACGCAAGCCCACACAGTCCCTAGAAAAACACACACACACACACACACACACAAAGACACCAAGCTCAAGCACGCAAGCCCACACACTCCAGTGCAAACACACGCGCGCATGCGGTGCCACATGTTTCTGCTTTAAACAGGGGAAGAGTGGGGAAGGGTGTGTTCCGTGGCGACCCCCATTCCCTAAGTGTTGTTATGATAGCACACAAAGAAGCTAGCAATCTACAGATGATTTCCCCTCAAACACGATAATTACACTCAGGAGATGGTAAGACGTATAGCCTGAGGGACGTTAGTTGTGGAGAGAGTGTGTGTGTGTGTGTGTGTGTGTGTGTGTGTGTGTGTGTGTGTGTGTGTGTGTGTGTGTGTGTGTGTGTGTGTGATGTGTGATGTGTGTGTGTGATGTGTGTGCGTGTCCTTGGCTGTGTGTGTGTGTGTGTGTGTGTGTGTGTGTGTGTGTGTGTGTGTGTGTGTGTGTGTGTGTGTGTGTGTGTGTGTGTGTGTGTGTGTGTGTGTGCGTGTCCTTGGCTGTGTGTGTGATGTGTGAGTATGCCTGCATGTGTGTGGGGTTAGGGGGGTAGTAGAGTGAGTGGTATTTTTCTGGTCGCCGAAAATTCAAGGGTAGAAGTTAAAATAGAAGTATATATCCCACATGAAGATATCTGTAAATGCTCCCCACAAAGACACTATTTATAATCAAGAGAGCGCGAGGGAGCCGGGCTTGGGGTCTGGACAGGATGTCTTAATGGGGATCTTTAACGAGGTGGGCTCTGCAGAGGAACGCACTACATTTATGGACAGTTTATACGGGTTAATGTGAAGCCCAGGGAACGCTCCATGCCAGCCGGCTGGCCAACCAAACAGGCAGAGGCAGTGCAAGGCCCCAGGAAAGTCGACAGGGAAGGGCGAACAAACGGGTCTGTTATCTGGGGCCCAGGGAGACATGGAGGGGGAGGGGGGCAAAATTGGGCCCCCATTACATTGTATGAATTGAAGGAGAGGCCGTTTCAGATTACTTTGTCCTGATCACAGCCAACGTTGCCACATACCGGGCATTTTCCCGGTGGGCTGGTCCAGTCCTCAGGGGCCGATGCTGTTGTTTCTTGGTTGTTGTTTTTTTTTTAATTAGCTTAGAGATCGGCCCTCAATTTCAATGACAATGACAGTCCATTGGTTCATCTTTGATAGACAGAGTGGACATAATATCATAGAAAAAGAAGGTATGTGAGAGGCCCAGGTGATTTTTTGTGCATAGCCTGGCCCTGATCAGGTCCCTAGGGTCAGTGCTGTGGTTTCCTGTCTCCCACCCAACAAGGCTTAGTACCACGCACGGTTGGGTTGGCTATGGGGCATGGCCATTGAAAACCCTATGAAATAGAAATGCTACTTTTTTCTCTTGAACACATGCACTACTAGATGCTGTGTGTGTGTGTGATGTGTGTGTGTGTGTGTGTGTGTGTGTGTGTGTGTGTGTGTGTGTGTGTGTGTGTGTGTGTGTGTGTGTGTGTGTGTGTGTGTGTGTGTGTGTGTGATGTGTGTGTGTGTGTGTGTGTGTGAGAGAGAGAGAGATAGACTTTTTTTACGTTATACTGTCACCAAAATTGTAATAACCAAGTCTAGTTGAGGCTATTTGCGGAAAGAGGCTGCAATTACTTGTAACAGTGAAACGGCAGTTTGAATAAGCTTAAACATTAAATTACTTACAAAGCAACTATACAGGGGGATTTTGGTTTTCAAGTTTTTTAAGGTAAAGACAGTATTATATCACTCTTTTTGTTGTTATATGCTGTATTCCTGTAAACCATGTCAGACACATAGACCTATGTAGAGCAGGCATTCAGAGGAAGCAAATAAAAGACCAATCTATCTCCACTTCCAGCTCAGATGGCGTGATAAATCTGGTTTTGTGCCTTGCTGGTGACGACATCCATTTGCACAGTAATGTGCTGGCAATGCATGATGAAACCTTTGACTTTTGACACTGTAAAACTCATTTGCTCAATTCACAATTCACACCCATCTAGGTGCCGTACCTTACCACAAGTGGCACAATGGCGTGGGATGGGTCACTTAATCAGGTGTCCAATACGACTTTGGTATTACGAGAATTGGTGTTGTGTAGTCCTTGTATAGACGACAATGGAAATAACCATAAATCACCCAAAATATTGTGGATAGTGCTTGAGAAAATACGTCATTTCATTTGAATTGCGTGGTAATGCTACACAGAAAGATGAGGAAACTAGAAATGCACTCAGAGAGTGCAGACCTCCGCCGAGGAAAGTGTTTGATAGAACATTCGCCCTGTCGCACAATGGTGAAGAATCTTTTGAAAAAAAATCCGGGATCCAAATCGTGATCCGGATCACCACCACAATTGAATCACTTAGGAGGACCATAATGTATCCAATGGGTTTATCCCTAAACTTCCTTTGGAATTAGTGTTGCGAGCTGTGTGTGACAGACAATGTCTATAAAAAACACATCATTGATTGTCTGGAAGTGAGTCAATGATTGATTTCATTTAAATCAATTTGGTGTTTACTCATTTTTACAAGGAAATTGCTTCACCTGTGAGCTGTCACTATTGTAGATGCCTTTTTACATGGCGATACATAGTACATACATAGTCTACACAAAGATAATAGACTAAAACATGTGTGAAACGACTATTCCAACACAGAAATGATCAATTGTAATCAAACAATACTCTTTGAACAGTGTCGTTTTTGACAAAGTTGTGTGAGGGCCCGCACACCTTGAAAACTTTCTTCATGAGCAGGTGCAGCTTTTCAACATACTTTAGTCATCAGTTTTCAGATGGAAGAGCGTGACACTGCTTCTTTACGATTCTCCACTTTATTTTTTAATTTTACTTAGTGGTGAATCATAGCATCTGACAACTGAACAGTTATAAATTTGGACCATTTCTGTGTTACTCCTCGATCCAGGAGCTTGACCTGTGAACAAGGCTGCTGTCCCCTGCTCTCTGATCTTGTTCACAGGGTTAGACAGACAGAAACCCCCTACTTCTTCCAGACCAACAGACACGCACGCACACACACACACACACACACACACACACACACACACACACACACACACACACACACACACACACACACACACACACACACACACACACACACACACACACACACACACTCTCTCACACTCTCTCTCTCTCCTCTGTTTCTCTCTCTCACACACACACACATACACACACACACACACACACACACACACACACATACACACACACACACACACACACACACACACACACACACACACACACACACACACACACACACACACACACACCTGGCTGCCTTTGTCCCCAAGATGTCCAGGTGACATGGTGACTGACTACCCTGTCTTTATGCCCTCATCCGTCAGGCCATCACGTCTAAACCCATTAAGATGTCACTCGCATCCCAAGCATTCAAGCATGCTAAGCTGCAGGGGTAAGGGGTGTGGTGTGTGTGTGTGTGTGTGTGTGTGTGTGTGTGTGTGTGTGTGTGTGTGTGTGTGTGTGTGTGTGTGTGTGTGTGTGTGTGTGTGTGTGTATGCGAGTGTGTGTTTGTGCGCAAGCGTGTGTGTGTGTGCGTGTGTGTGCACTAACGTGCGCTTGTGTGTGTGTGTGTGTTTGTGTGCGAGCGTGTGTTTGTGTGTGTGTGTGTGTGTGTGTGTGTGTGCGCGCGCACGCGTGCGTGCGAGTGTGCGTGCATGCGTGTGTGTGTGTGTATGCGTGTGCATGTGTGTGTGTGTGTGTGCGCGTGCGCATGTGTGTGTGTGTGTGTGTGTGTGTGTGTGTGTGTGTGTGTGTGTGTGTGTGTGTGTGTGTGTGCGGAGACAAGGCTAGAGAAAGCGGTTGGCAGTTCAAAGGGCCATAAAGTGTAAAGCGAGCCTCATTATCAAAGCCCTGTCTCCCACCTGCCACATGACAGGAAGGAAGCTATTGGAGCTGTTTGCCAGGGCAGCGATGACAGGTGGGGGGGGGGGGGGGGGGGGACAAAGGGGCCAGTTGTGCGGGGCCCAGGAAGATGGTGGGACAGAATGGGGTCCTCATTACATTGTAAGCAGGGCTGTAAATTAACTCTTTTCATCACTAGCCAATTTGGCTGGTAAGTTTCTTTTTTTTAAATAAAACTTATTTTCAACTTATTTTAGACAGGACAGTGAAGAGTGGGACAGGAAACGAGTGGGGGCAGTGGTGGAACAATTGCACACAGGGCCCCAGGGCAAGACACATATAGCCCCCCCCATACAGCCAGCCAAGGTCTCAATAGGGCCCCCACCACCAATACAAGAGTGCCATGGGCCCTGGGGCAAGTGCCCTGCTCGCCCTCCCTATAGCTTCGCCCCTGAGTGGGGGAGAGAGATGGAGGAGGATCGGGAAATGACCTCTGGCCGGAATCGAACCCGGGTCCCCAGCGTAACCCGTTTTTTTCTTCTACGAGCCGGACTGAATTTTCACCAGCATTTGGCCAGTGGCCCGAGCAATGATGTCAGCAGCCCTGTTGCCACATACAGTACACACCAAAGGCAAGGCCAGGCGCACCCCTCATCACTCCCACAACGGCCACTACTTCTGCTGACGTCTACGAATACACACACGCACACACACACACACACACACACACACACACACACACACACACACACACACACACATACGTACGCATGATGTCGCACACACATGAACACACATGCGCGCGCATGATGTCGCACACACATGAACACACAAACACACACAGACACACACAGACACACACAGACACACACACGCATACACACTACGCACTGGCACACGTTGACGTTAATGCTGACTGACATCCTCTTTAGTGTGCCACCTATTGTTCTCCAACACACCTCCACCAGCAAGATAGAGCCCATGCCAAATGCGCCGTCATTCCCTCCCACACACACACGCATAAGCAATAATTAACACACACACACATTCATGCACACCTCAATGTGATTGCCACACAGTGGTGATGAGTACTAATATGGGAAGGACACACACAGTCGTAAAACTAATTGTTTTCGGATGTTGGAAGGT
>NC_085872.1:10123593-10131093 GCF_034702125.1 Engraulis encrasicolus
TCCCCTCTTTCACTCTGGTCCAGTGGTCCTCAACCTACTTTGAGTAAACATGCCCTGGGCCTCATCATAAGAATGCCAACGACTCCCTTAGTATTTCAAAATAAAAATAATGTCCTCCAATGGCAACTATACTTATAAGCACCGCCCCCTCTCAGTTTTATCCTTCTCATTGCCCCCCTAGGGCTCCCTAACACCCCATGTTGAGGCTGTAGAGCCCCTATTGAGGAACACTACTCTAGTCCTTTCCAATTCCCCTTCTCTGCCTTTCTCTGGCCTCATTGAGAGAGAGTACTTTCTCTCCTCTGGCCCCTCCACCCCTCTGGCCACTGCTGCAGTGCTGAGACGGCCACAGCGTTGCCAGGCTCAGGAGACTGCAGTAGTCAGTAGCAGACAGACAGACATGCAGGCCTCTGTAATTTAGCCTGACTGGGCCGTGAACCCTCCGCACAATAGCAGTCAAAACCTTTCGCCGCGTCCGGCCCGATACTCCGCCACCATACTCCGCCACGATACTGCTGCTTGCCTGCACGTCCCGCACTCAGCATTTCCATTGAGGCCTGGTAGACATCAAGCTATTTTCTACTATATATAAACAGGTATGAAAGAGGGGGCTTCTTTTTTTTGTTTAAGTTTTCCCTTCTTCTTCTTCTTCTTCTTCTTCTTCTTCTTCTTCTTCTTCTTCTTCTTCTTCTTCTTCTTCTTCTTCTTCTTCTTCTTCTTCTTCTTCCTCCTCTTCCCCACTGCACTGCTTGAGTCTCTCTGCGGCAATGTTCTCCAGTGTTTTATAAGACAGAGAAAATAATAACAACTGCAGCGACATTCCAGAAGGGCTGTAATTTCGTTCCGGCGGGCAGGCAAAAAGCAAAAAAAAAAAAAGAAAGCTGAAAAAACCCTTCTCCATCCCATCATGGTCTGGGTCAGGGCGCACATCGGAGCCCCGTCATCAGGACCGCACGCTCCGGCCACATGAAAGCCGCTGGTCGTGACCGGGGCCCCGGCTCACCCCCCTCAACCAGCCAGCCAATCCGGTCGCAGGGGCCTGCGTTTCTGTCCGTTTGCCCCCTAACCGCTCGGCAGCGCCGCAGGGCCTAAATAAAGCCGGTTATCCATCCCTCAGATGAAATTATAGCATGTCTGCCTGCCCACCCCTCCCTACAATTAACATAAGGCACATTGATGGGCACCCTAAACAATAGTGTCATGAAGTAGCAGAGGAGAGAGAGAGAGAGAGAGAGAGAGAGAGAGAGAGAGAGAGAGAGAGAGAGAGAGAGAGAGAGAGAGAGAGAGAGAGAGAGGTACAGGGTACCGTATGGAGAGGAAAATTAAACGCTCATCAATCTCTCTGATTTTTGTGTTTACGTATTGTGCACCGAGCAACAGCGACTTGAAATGAGATGTGAGTGTAAACACTTCTCAGAATGGCTGTCTAAGTGGGTCTCCAGGCATGACTTTGCTGGCGATTTAACATGGGATTGGATGAGTCAGAACATTGCATTGGTACGGCAATACAAGATTTTTGTACTGGCTCATGCATGCATCCATTCAAATGAAGTTTTCATTTTTTATTTTTTTTAGGGCTTATTGCCTTTATTTTTGACAGGACAGTGGAGGAGAGACAGGAATGAGAAGAAGGGAGAGACGGGGAAGGATCGGCAAATGATACGGACCGGAATCAAACCCGGGTCGCTGGCGTAGTAACCCAGTGCCCTACCATTAGGCCACGGCAGGACCCATTTAAAATTCAATATTGAGTAGAGCTACATGTCCATGTTTTAAATGAGGCCAAATGACTGGTGCGTCCAGGTGTTTTGTTTATAGTATTTATAAGTAGATGTTGTGATAACAGAGGATTTCCAGTTGAAATAAGCAGCGATGAATCACAGTGTACCGGTAGGCCTGAAATCATGCATGGTCTTTGACAATGTTAGGGAGTGGAGGATTTCCTTGCCTGAGTTTGTGTGTGTGTGTGTGTGTGTGTGTGTGTGTGTGTGTGTGTGTGTGTGTGTGTGTGTGTGTGTGTGTGTGTGTGTGTGTGTGTGTGTGTGTGTGTGTGTGTGTGTGTGTGTGTGCGTGCGTGCGTGTGTGTGTGATTTCAGTGAGCTGTCATCCCATCCCTGATAGCCATCAGTCCTCAAGGTTTTGACAGCTACCCATTTAATACCCCCGCCCCCTCTCTCTCTGCAGTTAAGCATTGCTGCGTGGCAACAACAACAAGCACCAAATCTGACAAACTGCTGAGAGCATGAAAGAGTCTTCGCATACCTGCATGTCAAACAGCCCGGGCCGTCGTGTGGGAACACCGCGCTGAGCCGAGTTTTGAAAGAGGTGTGCGTGGGTTGAAATGTAAGCTATGGCGCGGTGACTCACCTGTGGCAGGGCGTGGCTGGATGGGCTCCATCTTCACAGGCGTATTTTGGTGCGCCCACTATCAACCCTAGACATCGCTATGGTGTAACTGGTTTTGAAATATTACTGTCAGGCAAGACCGACAGACAGGCAGGCAGACAGTCTGTAAGTATTGTAAATGGGAGGATTTCTTTTTTGTTTTGTTCTGACCGGTGCAGCCATGTGCAATTATACGTAATTATAGCAAGTGCAGCAGTTCGGCATGTTCTGAACTCAGGTGAGGAAGTGTCGTCCTTTGAAACCGACTATTAATGACCTCTTTCATATTTCTCACGTGTGGCTGTGGTGCGTACGGTAGAAGTTGTACAGGTTACCCAATTCATTCATTGCAGAGTCGAAAGAGACATGCCCACAATCCACTGGCATCTGCGGTTACAGAGCCAGGCCTGCAGGCTACATTTATTAACGGTTAAACAGTAAACAAAACATCCAACAAAACTGGTCTTAACATGTAGACTTCACTCTATCAACCACAAGCGTTGGGATTAATTAAGCCTGTAATATACTTGTGTGAAAATACAATATATATCTTCAATGACAGTGTGTTGATAGGCTACATGGGCTGTCCACATTGTCAGAAACGTATACTGCATCTCGAAAAGTATCTCACAGACATTAATGCAGCCACAGAGAATGACACTGACAGAAACAAATAGAAGTCAGGTCAAAAATATGGTGGATCAAATGTTGAGAGTGAGTGGTGTGCTCCGTCCCTTGGGAATAAAAAGCAACGTACGTCTTCACTGGGTGCTCTTTGATCCAAGATTCAAATGAAGTTCAAAGAGATGAGAAGATAGAAAAAGAGATGAAAAACTTCCTGATCAAGGCGCTCTATTAGATTAAAATGTCTTTGTTTTCTTAATAATGTCCAATTTGTCATGTTCTTAATGTCGAAAACTAAATTAAACTTGCCCACGCGTAGTGTATTGGGCCTTCTTCAGGATGGATCACTTTAAAAAGACACAGAGTCATTACATCAGTTATTCTTATTTGTTCAATGTTTCACTGATGTGTTTGGTCAATATAATCCTCAATGGCATTTTCATATAGGTGGGTAAATAGGCTATAGCCCTTTCAAACATAGCCACACTGACCAGGTTCCAGACATGTTGTTCGGAATGTTTGTGGTTCTAAGGAGCGAGAGCACCATGGCGATGATTGTGCGATTAACTTGAAATTCCAGGCTGTCAGCTTGCCCACCTCAAGGTCTAGTCTCCAATGCTTTGGTGAAAGGGGCCCATACCTAATGTTGTTACCTGGAGTCTTAAAACACTGGGACCTTGTGTGTGTGTGTGTGGTGTGTAGTGTGTGTGTGTGTGTGTGTGTGTGTGTGTGTGTGTGTGTGTGTGTGTGTGTGTGTGTGTGTGTGTGTGTGTGTGTGTGTGTGTGTGTGTGTGTGTGTATTGCGCCGTCTGGCTAGAGATGGTATCATTGTCACCCTTGCGAGCGGAGCGCTCCTGAGTTAGTGGCGGGGCCATTGGGAGGCCACATGAGAGGGATTCCGTGGTGTGTGAGGGTGCCCATGTGTTTACTCACGGGGACAAACGTGGCCATTGAGGAGCCGGCACTACGCTGGCCTGAATGAGCTCATTCTCCATACACACACACACACACAGACACACACAGACACACACACACACACACACACACACACACACACACACACACACACACACACACACATTCCATTACCACTTTATACGTCAAAGCGTGCACCGTTTCAATGAAATGACTGCCTAATAGGGGCAAATTTCACCCCCGGCTCGTCAAAGGTGAAAATGGCAGCCATAAGAGCAACATAGGGGGCAGAACACCAACACTTACAGCTAAATCAACCCACATGTCCAGTTCACTTTGCCGTGAGATCGCAGAGGCTCCCCCCCCCTTTCTAATCATCAAATGGCATAGTAGTAACAGTAGAGGTTGATATTGGCAAGGGGTTCATGATTCGATGCACATCACGATACACATGCCACCATGCGATACTATCACGATGCATTGCGATACATGTATTATTGCAATGCATTGCGAGATTTACTTTAGTCATTTTCTTTTTTCACCTTTGCCAACATTGTACAACAAAAATATGAATAAAAACTATGATAGTTTGTACGTAGAATAGGTTGCAAAAGGCTAATAATACAGTTTCAAAATAATAATGATGATGATTTGAAGCTTGGAAGCACTATAACAGAACTTTGAAAGGACACATCACAATACTGTGCCCTTGCATCGCGATTCAGTATCGTGACTGCGTATCATGATTAATCACGAGTTGATTCAATATCGTCACAGCCCTAAGTAACAGAATTGTTCATGATGAGATCAGGTACAGTAGATGAGATTGTGTGTAGACTTATGGCTAGTCTACTATTACTATTAGATTTAATTATTGATAATAACACACTACGTTTCCATGAGTAAGAGAACATCAGAGCGGAACTGGACTTGACCAAAGACAGGTTTAGACTGAGGACATGTGTGTGTGTGTGCGCAAGTGTGCGTGTGTGTGTGTGTGTGTGTGTGTGTGTGTGTGTGTGTGTGTGTGCTTGTGTGTGCGCAAGTGCGCCTGTGTGTGTGTGTGCGTGTGTGCATGCGTGTGTGCGTGTGTGTGCGTGTGTGCGTGCGTGTGTGCGTGTGTGTGTGTGTGTGTATGCATGTGTGTGTGTTGTGTGTGTTTGCGCGTTTGCGTGCATCAGGCACGTGCGCTCCAATACGGCAGGGGAGGCAGTGCCTCACCAACCCTACATGAGAATGATGAGATGCAGTAAATATGAATAATAGTAACAATAATAACTAGGCTATTGTTTTCGAGCATCTGCACCATAAGTATAATTTGTGCAGTAGTTAAACAGTTTCAATCATTTTCAATCATTTTCGTGGCCAAAATCGTAATATTTGCCCTTGCATGTCAAATTGCTCCCAATATGCTGAATTTGGGGCAACTCCTAGTTTGCCTCACGCCGGATTGCGCAATCCCTCGTTAACAAGCTTGTGCGCATGCGCCATTTTGCTCGTTCTGTGTATGCAACCTGGTAATATTGTATTAAACGTTTTTATACACTTAATAGAAATATGTATGGTGTGCCCTCATTTTCCTGATAATTTTTTACTATTTTCTACGTGTGATTATCATTTCTTTACTCTGACCGCTTTGGCATAACGCCCACTGAAAGATACAGTGTTGAGGCCAGCAGCAGTCTGGCCGCAATCTCATTCTGGCATTGAGAGTCTTGCTGGCAGTTACGTCATAGCGAATCTGAAGTTCAATCGGTCGTGTCATTAGTGTTGACTAGCTTGTTCACTTTGACTGCTACCATGGAAGTGGATTTCATAACGAAACTAAGAGCTTCAAGTAACAGGAATTAACAGGACAGAATAAGGTAGGAAATCCGTTTCCCCCCTGATGTGCTCGCCGAAGCACTAAGTTTACTATTTGGTGGCAATGTTGTTGTCAATGTTGTAATCGATGTTGTCTACTTGTCTTCCGTCTAACTAGCCCTCACTTAAAAGCAAAGCACCTGTGCTATCCTGTCACCAAGCTAACACCACTTTCAAAAATGCACACCTTTCCTGAATTCATGGTGGGCTGCCCGGGTGGTCTAGTTACCATGTAATGTGATGTGTGTAGATTCGCTTGTGTTTGTTGGTCATCTGCGTGTGACTGGAGTGAACAGTGTACAGTGCGAGGCAGCGAGAACAGTGTCTGGCAAGCTACTTGTAGAACCTAGTAGTAAGCTAACATTTAGCTCCTCTAGACAAGCTACTGTACATCCAATAGAAAAATTAAGCTAGCTCCATCTGTAAAATGTAGCGAACTACATCATTGCAAGCTACTTCAACTAGAAACGGGTCTACCTAATCACCGGAACGGACCGCAACGGACCGAAACGGACAGGAACTTACCGGAACGGGCCAGAACGGACCGGAACGGACCCAGATTTAGCCAAAACTGACCGAAACGGACCCAGATTTTGCATAATAAGAGCACATTACGCTGCGAAACGGACCGGAACTGACTGAAACTGGCCAGAACGGACCGGAACGGTCTCAGATTTGGCCATAACTGACTGAAACGGACCCATAAATTAGTCAGAACTGACCGAAACGGACCCAAATTTAGGAACCGACCGAAACGGATCCAAAAGTTAGTGCGCTTACGCCTGTCTCGGAGCATGGGCATCGAAAGTGCAGGAGACACCTGCGCTGTCATGGGCCTCGCTGCGAGACACGCGGACCCTCTTGTGACCACTTGGGATATTTTATTTCTAGTAAACATTTCAAGTATCGTTCGAGATTGAGAGCGTGTAACAATGAGCAAATGTAGGCCTATATCGTGGAGTATTGAAAGTTGCTGGCCAAAACCATGACAAGCACGAAAAAAGGCTTCACGTTACCTAAACAGTTTTATGGAATACCCTATGTCTCTCTCACCTGTTGACACAAGGAGCACTATGAAGACAAGGAGAGGGAGAGACAGATATGTCGATGTGTGTGTTGATGTGTGTGTGTGTGTGTGTGTGTGTGTGTGTGTGTGTGTGTGTGTGTGTGTGTGTGTGTGTGTGTGTGCGTGCGCGCGCGTCTCCACTGACGCGCTAGAGAGCTGCCCCAATAGACTATTGACCAGCTTAAACTTCACTGGTGAAAAAACAGTAGCCTACAGTTCTAAGGAGTTGTAAGCATTTTCATAGCACCCTATAGGCATATTCCCACATGTCAATGTGTTAGGCCTAGTCACTCCATCCATACACTCACTAGCCAATGCGCAATTTCGCTGGTAGACTGGTAGTTTCACGTGACTTTGACATCATCATATAACAGCAGAATATTATGGAAATAAGTCCCGCATAAATGCTAACGTATTGGGAATTGTTTGCAAACTTTAGAAGTAGGCCTAGGCTAGAAATTCGTTTTAGTAACTTGTTCACATCTTGTAGCCTATCCAACATAACATTAAGAGTAGGCTAATGAAACCTCGGGGCCAGCCAGTTAGACCTATTGTGTGCCGTTAATTCCTCCTTTGCGACTTTTCCATGCCCTCCTTAATATTCCAGACAGATGGCAACGCATGGAACATTTTTTGTTGTTGTCGTT
>NC_085872.1:10143593-10151093 GCF_034702125.1 Engraulis encrasicolus
GAAACAGAATGAGAGAGAGCGAGGAGTTGACAGCAGAAAGAGAGAGAGTTGGGGAGAGACAAGGACATAATTGGGAATAGCATGGGTCAGGGTGAGAGAGGGAAACAGTCCCACTCCAATATTAATGTGACAAGGCAAAGCCAAGAGGCTGATTAATGGTGTGAACGCTGGCTGGAAAAGGTGAAATGAAGTGCTCCGTATTGAGACAATTCCACTGAATCCATCAACAGCAACTGCATTATGGAGGAGATAGAAAACCGCTCCAGTCATCCGGGGGATAATTTCCCCACTTTTGCGCACATAATGCGACTGACATCCTCTCCAATTCTTGCTTGGAGCATATTTTCTCTCCAGCTCAATACATTTTACACTCTGACATTTGTGACTGGATCTGAGACCCAGATTCACATGTCTCTGGGAGCTAAAGCGAGAAAATTGCTATCAAAGATTTTTTTTCTTCTTTTTTTTGGATTGTTATGTTTTTGCAGAATGTGATTGAGGTCTTGAAGAAGCTACTTACTGCTTCAAATGATATTGGTTTATCTAAAAGCTAAAATGTCATTAAAAGGGCTAACTTCATGACTTTGTATGGGCAAGGGAAACTGTCACAGTTAATTTCTCTGTATTCTACTTTAATAAGTGATCACATTGAAAAGACAACAAATTCATCAGATTACCAGAGTGCCATGTGTAAAGTATTTTTGTAAAATAAATATTAGATCTATGATCAAAGATTAACTTAATATGCCCCCGGGCCTACTTGTGAACTGCTGTCTTGTAGCTAGTCACATTTTTGTTGTTTAATGCCACACACTCTTCCAATAATGTCCCAGTGAGAGCAAGATTGGGAAACATGCAACCCCCAACCACCAAACACTCACTCACTCACTCACTCACTCACTCACTCACGCGCGCGCACACACGCACGCACGCGCACGCGCACACACACACACACACACACACACACACACACACACACACACACACACACACACACACACACACACACACACACACACACACACACACACACACACACACACACACACACACACCACTACCACCCACTTCCCAGCCCTCTAAAAAAAGAGAAACTCAGTAGTCTGAAATCACATAGACTCACACATATCTCCTTGTTTCATTTTCATCTTTCCTTACAGCACATGTCTAATGACAATAAAGGTGAATCTATCTAATCCAAACAAGAACAACTATGAAATATATTTAAACATTGACATGACAGTAGTAGTATGCTCGCTGGCACTCCATGGCTCTCTATGGCAGATTCCCAACCAGGAGTATGTGTACCACTTAGGGGTACGTGAGTAGGGGATATTTGCGAAAAAAAAAAAATCTGTAAATGTCTGGAGTATAGTCACATTGGAATAGAGAAAAGGATAGTGAGAGGGTACTGATGGAATGACAAAAATGCTAGGGTGGGCCCTGCCATGGGCCAACGGTAGGGCACTGGGTTACTATGCCGCAGAGACGTCTTAAAAATAAAAACTAACACGTGTTTTTAAAAAATATTCTTCAGAGTTTACATACACAACAATAACATTGATTCAGCATAAATTATGAGCTGTTTAAAGTACAGTATACACAGGACAACGATCAAAAACCTAAGTAATCGCACGAAGCAAAGCGCTCAGGCTTGGGCAGGTTGCCGTGGCAACGCGCAGTCCCGGCTGGTAGCAGAGACAGGCTGAAAGCAGAGCTTTCGAATGCCAGCCAGGCAGCCCGGTAAGGCTCGCTTTTCCTCTGCCTAGCCTGCCTTCAATGCTGTCAATGTAGAAGTTTGCGCATGCGTATTAAGTTGTCACATAGCTTGTCAATGGGACTAAAAGCAGAGCCTTTAGTCTGTGGCGGGAGTATGTGAGCCAATCACAGCGCCCAAAATGAAAAATTGTTACAATTCAGGTAGTAGCCAATTTCTGCCCTACAGGCAGCTATGATAGCAACAACTAGCAAGGCAAGGCTTGTTCAAATCTCTAGCCGTATCGGAAAGAAAACATGGCAGTCTTTGGCTTTTTGTCTTTATTATTTTAAAAAATGCCGAGAAGTAGCAAGAAAGACGGTTCAAGTGACAGACAGCTGAGCCGTTTGCAATCGCTGCATTGTGGAAATATTCAACATCAGATGGGTAGCAGCTTCAAGTAGTTTGCACTGGGACAAAATGTCTTCATCATGTCAACCACCCCGGGCTTTTAATGGAACTAGCTTGCATGAAAAACACAGCCTACTTGTGATTCTGCTTTAAGGTAAGATTCATCTAATTATTATGCTGTGGGTAGCCTTTTAACATGAACATGCTCAAGTTTTTTCGTGGTGCCTTTTGTTGTCACTTGTTTGTCAGGGTGTTGACATTGAAGATTGGTTGTGCGGTGGTGGACATGAATAGACCGTGTGTGTGTTATTATGGACGCGAGATTGTTTTTTGAGCGTACGACATGACTCCATTTCCCTAATTTATTATGATGATGACTACGCAATGCGTGAGTTGTGTGGAGCCTGTTAGCAAGTGCAGCTGCGTTCTTTTGAAGTGCGCAGTGTGCGAGTCGAGATCAACGTGGAACAGGACGATTGACTGGGGATGGTTTCTCGGAGTGCTTCCGCACTCACAAATTGACTTAATTTGAAACACCTTGCACAACCGTAGCTGAAGTGTTTGAGAATACTATCACGCACAAGAATGAGTCTCAGAAGTGGTTTCGTTGGTTTACTCGATAGTCTACTGTCTGAATGCACGGGTCATGTTTGCAAGCAACCCGCCCCCTTGCCTACTTTCCTTCTTGTCTGTGAGTGTTTGATTATCAGCACAAAACGCGGCAGTGAAGCAGGAGCTGTTACCTAGGTTGGTTTATTGCTAAATGTAAATCGTTTCCCCCTCACATGCTATGGTGTGATTCACAGTTGGTGAACTAGACATTTTATCTTCAAAAGTAGGCTACACTGTGCCACCCTCCATCCATGTGAAACACCCTGGCATTTGCAACAGAATAAACAGAAGAGCAACAAAAATCAACTGCTAAAGCCAAAAGTTAAAGCTTTTTCCCCCAAAATGTTGTAGCTTTCTAAATTATTATTGTAAAATGTAGGCCTACAGGTCCTTAAAGGTGTACAAAGTATGGGTCCTGGAGCTAATTTGGCAATTTGGCAAAACAAATAAGTGTAGCTGGCCTTTTCAAGAAATTGAAATTATGTTTTCACTTATTGTTTCAGATTTAGGTCTACTGACAATGTCCAAATGTCTAAATAGTGTAGCCTATTTACTTATTTAGTTATTAGAGCTGTGGTGGTTAAGCCTGATGGCATCTTATAGCCTACTTTATATTTACAGTATTTAGAGAAACATACTAATTGTTGCACATTAAAGACCATATCAGCATGGTTATGTGAATAGGCCTATTTTGCCTATTCAAACCATACCTTGTGGCATAAGGCCCCCCTCTCTCTCACACACACACACACACACACACACACACACACACACACACACACACACACACACACACACACACACACACACACACACACACACACACACACACACACACACACACACACACACACGTTACATTTCAGATCTGCATGAAAGGGGACTATTTGTTCAAAGTTTTTAGTCTTTTGTAAAAGTTTTTAGCTGATAGTGACTCTCCAGATTTGGTTAAAATGCAGGAAATTGCATCTAAGAAATACATTTTTTTCTGGGGGAGGACCGAACCCACCGTTAATATATATATATATATATATATATATTCTATATTTACTGCCTACCCTACCATACCCTTCACTGCACGTCACTGCTATGCCGGCGTCCTGGGTTTGAATCCGGCCCGGGTCATTTGCCAATCCTTCCCCGTCTCTCTCTCTCCCTACTCATTTCCTGTCTCTCCTCCACTATCTTGTCAGAAAAAAGTCAAAAAGCCCTAAATACATATTTTTTTAAAAAAATTCTTAGGTGATACACAAGGCAAAGAAGGTTGGGACACACTGCTCCATGTCACATGTTTACTCTGCTGTTGTAGTCACTACAGCCATTCCAGTCAGTGTGTGATTAAGTTGTGGCCACCGGCCTGGGTCTGCAATTGCTGCCCCTTTATGGCCCTGTTAAAATAGGTGATGGGAGTCAGTCTCATTACGCTTAATGGAGTGCCTGCGCGCGTGTGTGTGTGTGTGTGTGTGTGTGTGTGTGTGTGTGTCTGTGTCTCTGTGTGTGTGTGTGTGTGTGTGTGTGTGTGTGTGTGTGTGTGTGTGTGTGTGTGTGTGTGTGTGTGTGTGTGTGCATTCGCGCATGCTTGTCTGTGTGTGTGTGTGTGTGTGTGTGTGTGTGTGTGTGTGTGTGTGTGTGTGTGTGTGTGTGTGTGTGTGTGTGTGTGTGTGTGTGTGTGTGCATTTGTGCACATGCTTGTCTGTGTGTGTGTGTGTGTGTGTGTGTGTGTGTGTGTGTGTGTGTGTGTGTGTGTGTGTGTGTGTGTGTGTGTGTGTGTGTGTGTGTGTGTGTGTGTGCCTGTGTGTGTGTGTGCGTATGTACGGAGTGTATGTGCATGTGTGTGCATGCACATGTAGCCTATACTGTATGTGTATGTGCATAGCCTACTGTATACTGTATGTGCATTTGTGCCTGTGTGCCTATACATGCCATTAGCCTTAGTCTCACTGCAGGGCCAGCCCCGGGCTGGCCCGGACAAAAGGGGGCTGACGGTGATCTCATCAAAAGGGGGCTAGGTGCTAAAGATGGCCGCCGGGCCAGGTTGTGGGGCTAAGGGCCGTTTTCCCTGGCCCGTCGAATTCGATGGGCCAGCAAGCACCGCCGAGGCTCGGAGGCGGGGTCAACCTCTGTGTAATAATGTGGCTGCATGGGGGACTTATCGCTAAATTCTGGGCAAATTATGGTTAAGCATTAGTTTGGGGTGTTTGGCTTTCTTATGGCATAATTTCATAAGATGCAACCTTGGCACTTCTGTTTGTGTTTTTAAAGTTATTTAGCCAACATAACTTTTTTGTTGTTATCAGGGCATCATGGGCACCACTACACTTAAACTTGGGATGTCATAGCTAAGTCATGTCGCTTTTTTCTGCTTTTAGCCGCCAACTCTTGTGCCATTATCGTGATTTGGCATGCTTTCCACTAAGCCTTTGACTTCGATATTCGATATTCGAATATAAGTCGAATGTTAAGAAAATTCGAGACATTCGAACGAATATTAATTGGCCATTAATATTCGAATCTGACATGGGTATTGCTTTTTTGGGTATTTCATTGTTATTGATTAAAATTATTTCCTTGTAAACATCGCAATTCACAGTCTCAATTTATTTTTTCCATGGCTGGTTAATCACTACAGCCGTGTTGAGGAGAGTCGCGTGCGTGGCTCATCTCTCTGTGTTCCGTAGCAGGACACTTGCGGCAGGCAGTCTCCCCCAGAGTCCGCATTAACAAGCAGATGAGTGCTGCAGAGTTCCATTCAAGTGAATGGCTACAGTTAATAAACAAAGCATCATCACATTACTTTCTGGAGTTGTTGACGAGTTTCTGGAATTATTTGATTCAACCCACAAGTACCTGTGATTACGCCAAGAGTAAGATAATAACTTCTTGCTTTTTGGATTTTGACCAAATTAGCTTCGTTGGTCTGGGTGTCAGATCAGGCAGACTCCAGGTGATGATTTTGTTAGCATGCTTTTAGCATGTTTTTAGCGCACTGCTAGTTTGTGTAATGTTCGTTTTTAGACGAGACAGTCATCTTACCTGGACCTACAAGCACACTACCTAAATGTCCGTCATTAGTGATAGAAAATAAATACATATTTGTTGATATTGGTGCTGTGTGCTCAATTCTCATGATTCGCATATGATCCAATTCAAATTTTAACTTGGGCTACAAGTTTGACATGGCTGCTAGCTTTGCCATGTTTTAATCTGCATTCACACCTCTAAGTACCGTCATAGCAAATCCTCTCTGGTACCGTCTTCTTATAAGTGCTGAACGATTGCTAAACAATAATGGCTGGTTGAATGCATGTTGTTAATGGGCATGTTGTTATTCTTTGTCGTTGTTCTGTTGTTGTCCTTCTGTGATTTGGGGCGAAAGTGGGCTGTGCCCGACTGACGTTTCACAAACAAGGCGTGTACCTGAATGTGCCTGGGGTCGGCTATGAGTCCGATCAGGCAAAAAATGGCCCGGGGCCGGCAGCTCCGAGCCGGCCACTCTCCTGAGCCCCGGGCGGCCCCGGGCCGCTGAAGCGCGGCTAATGAGACCAAGGCTAATGTGTGCTTAGTTTCAATAAACTGTCGAAGCACTTACCGAGCGCTTACAGAATCTATCAACCTTAGAGTACATCATTCACATAATAGAATACCATATGGGCTCAGTGCTGTGACTTTTTTTTCTCAAGTGTTTTATGATGTCTCTAATCTCCAATTACATGTAATGCACCAACGATTACTATACCAGTTGAGCACCTGAGGTTATGCCACTCCTTGTTCCTTGCTACAGTGTGTGTCGCTGATAAATTATCTATCTGTCAATCTACCCGAGTTATCTAACAGGGATTACGGTACCTAAAATATGCCTGTCAATACAAGCACAATAAGCCCATACGAATTCAAAGCATTTATCTTGGACAGGGCTTTTACGGTCCCTGTTACATAAGTGAAGTAAGGTTGTAACAAAGTGCATAACAATATGTAACATTATGCATTCACAACACAACTTAAGGTTGGTTGTAATAATAAGTAAGTACAATTTCAATACAGATGACATACTCTAACTTATAGACATACTGAAAAATATTCATGGGACCAGGTTCAAAGTACTGTACAAAGACATGAAAAGTGGGGCAAAAGTATTCAAAAAGTTAAAATGTATTCAAAGGATTTGTGTATTTTTTTCTATCATGACCGGAAACAGCACAGTTAAGAAAGAAACAAATAAATTCTGGTTGAATTTTTTATAAAGTCCTCTGACAACTGATGTGATGGGCTCTGGCCCCTCCCACCTTTGGTTGTTTTAGCAAAACTGAAGCGCTGAGGTAATGAATCACCATGCCACTTTATAACTACTGACCTCTATGTCTGGCAGCCAGTCTCTCCCCCAGAAAGTTTTGCAGTTCTTAGATGCAATTTCCTGCATTTTAACGTCCTGTGTCCCGTTTCAGCACGATAACGGAATCCATACTTTTAGCTCTAAATTCCGAAAAAAATTATTTTGTATTTTTAAGACGCTTGTGGGGGGCCAGGGCCTTGCTGTCCAAGGGCTGCATCTGGCCCCAGGGCCGAAATTTGAATAGCCCTGCTGTACAGGGACCCAGCTGACATTGTGTTTTGTTTAAGTGTATACTGAAATGCGAGTTAGCTGGAAGAGGCGTGCTAGAGATGCAGACGAGATGCAGACAGACAAGATCCTAACACAGATGGCAAAAACAGGAAACTTGAAAATAAAAACAACGGCAAAACATAATGTTGATTTCACTCTCAGTGTGTCCTCCCAGACAGAA
>NC_085872.1:10178593-10186093 GCF_034702125.1 Engraulis encrasicolus
TGTCTGTATCTGCATGCATATCATTTTACAAGATCTGCAAGGCTTCATGTTATGTCTTGTTTCCACCTTTTTAGTCTAAACAAACACCATTCATATTTAAATGTATGGCATTTAACAAAGTCGGTTGGAGATGTTTGATGCTGACTGCTGTTAGTTAGAAGTCACTATCGCCTACAGAGCCAAAGGCAACGGCTTTTGTTTTCTTTACGATGTGGTTTATTGCCGCTTGCTTGCTTCTCGGCTTTTCATTGAGGTCTATGCGATAGTCATTCAACATGGCATGGCCATAGTAGGTGCTCTGATCAATCAGCAGGTTGACAAAAGAGGCAATATCTTCAAAATAAACAAAACGTTTCACATGCACATTCCAACAAGACCTACTCAAAGTGTGCCTTCAAAACAAATACCCAAAATCCATTAGCACATACCGTCAACTTTTTTTATACAACAGAATTGTGAGCCTATTGACACAATCATTCTGTTTCTGAATAGCTCTATGTGTTCGTAACATCTCATGTGATCTTGACAGGTCTAATCATCTCAAGAAAACAGAGCACTTGAACAAAGAACACTTGAGGTGTTTACAGTCCTTTCACAGCATTGAAGGTGACTTCGAGAGGAGAAAAACAACAACAACAATGGCCGTGGACTGGAGCTTATCTAAAAAATCAGGACAATTCACTTTGCCTCTTGACCCTCATTGCTCAAACCTGGAGGCTGCGATTGACACACAGCAGGGCACCTTGCGGCGGCCCCCAGCCTGGAGGTCGGAACAGGGACGCTGACATCTTTGGATGGGGCCGGGACAAAGTCATCTGAAAAGGCCCTCCCAGTCAATACACGCAATGTAATGGGGGACAAAATTCTGTCCCTGGGCCCCCGGGACAACTGACCCCTTTTTCCACCATTATCCGCTTCCCTGTGTGGAAATCAGGCTCTATCAAGAGATCCCTGGTGTCAACACTCTAGCAAAAGGGGAAATGAGAGCAAACCGCAGATTTCGAGCGAAAGGCTTGTACCTCGCTGCAGCCGGGAATCGTAGCGCAGATACGAACACGACACAGAGGTCACTTGCCGACTGACTCATCGTACTTACGGCTCGTACTCGCACAACTGCAGTCAATAGTGCACACGGACACACACACACACACACTGACACACACACACGCACACACTCCATATTGCGCAAACCTGGAGCCAGATTTATTAATTGCAATCACTGCAACATCCGCAGCTAGAAAAGATGATGTGCCAATAATACATCATGTTGAAAGTGGCAACCATACTTGGAAGCATCCTACTTGGAGTTACAACCAAGTAATCCAGCCTGTATGTGTGTCGTTTCGGAGATGTGTGTATGAAGGGCCATTTATACGTGTAGCCTCTTTGCACAGATGGGCCCGTCTGGGGCCCTGTTTACTTATTGATGAAAAGTCTACATCATAACAACATTGCCATGACATTACGATTAAGACTTGGTCATTACAATTGGTGAAAGTGAGGTTATAACGGAGACTCTGCGCAAAGGGTTAGACTGAAACATTTCCCATTGCTTACGTGCAAATGACAAATCCAAATGTCACTCTGCACAGTCAAGATCCAGTCTCAAATGTTCTTGGAACACTCCCCTGGCTCAGTCAGTAGTAGTGTATTTGTGTGTAGTAGGGTATTGTGTGTGTACTCTACTTAACCCTGTGTTAATGTATCTTTAAACAAAACCTAAACCTACTTAGCATGTGCACCTGTTGTTGCACACAAGTGAACAGCACACAAGTGAACACGGCACACAACATAATTGCATTTATGCCTCACCTGTGCAAGGGGGCAGCCCCCAAGGGAGCAGTGCGGCAGGACGGTACCATGCTCAGCGTACCTCATCATGGGGGAGGATGGGGGAGAGCACTGGTTAATTACTGGATTTACTCTATACTGCTCAAGATCTGCTGCATTTAATGTCTCATTGGTAGGACTTGTACGGCGTGATACACATTCTGACTGCGTTACGTGTTTTCGAAGACAGCTAAATAGTCTGTGGTTTGCAGTCTCACGTCATTATTCCATGACTTCCTCTGTCCATCATATGTTGGCCATAGCAACAATCTATCAAACTTCTTGTTTTGTGATTTGGATGCTTTGATATTTCAGGATAAGGAGGACAGAATGGGAACATGGAGATGTCTCACTCATGCCTGAACCATAGAAATCCACAGCATCATCTTCACCACCACCAGCAGCAGCACAATCACTCCAGGAATTGCTCAACTCCAGAAAAATGGACAGATAAGCACATTAGAGATAAGTGAGGAAAATGATGTCAAATGATCTGTTTTCCCTTGAACATTAACAAACGGAAAAACATTCAACATGCATGATGACCAAGGTGCAAGGTGTTTTACTGGAGACTCGTAGAAATGGACAGTAAAACTGGACTTTGAAAGGTCTCCTCAGGACAGCCAATAATAACATCATAGTAACCTCTGGTAAAAGTGGGCTCCACTGCATCTAAAGGTGAACCTATAAAGATCTGCATTTCTGAGGATAACTAAAGCACGGGGGCGGGGGGCTAAGTACAAGGACAAGGCCCATCTTGCTGGGCAGGCAACATTTACTACTCACGACACAACAACAGACAATCGTGGTATAGATGCAGGGCCGGCTCAAGGCATAAGCACATTATGTGATGCTTAGGGCCCCCACTCCACCAGCTCCAAGAAGTGCAGTGCATGATGGGTACACGATCTACACACAGAGACAGCCTATGTCCTTAGCTCCTACCCCTCATTTGTGCAAGTAGATGAAGCTTATGAAGCATTTGATGCTGAGTAGGTGGTGTTATGGGGAGCCCCCGCATGAAATGTTATTTAGGGCCCCGTAAAGGCTTGGGCCAGCATAGATGGGCTGATTGTAAAGATGGAGTAGGAAACAGGTTGTAGTCTGGATTTGTAACAGATTAACAAAATTGGACAGGGAGTAGCTGAGGAATTGTTTGCATAAAGGCCTTGTTTTTACAACAGCTTTTAATGTTTGCAGTAATGGTTTTATATAAAGCCGTTCTCTTAATTTGCAAGTGGTGGCAAGCTTTTTACTTGGCATGCCATTTCTAGTGGAGGCAATCTTACAGTCATGGTGCATTCACACTGATCTCCACAGCAACAATATCACAGACCAATTACATTTTCCTGTTATTTTTATTTCTGCCTGGAAAAATATCCATCTTTCTGTCTATCCATCTGTCTTTCTGTTTGCCAGCCGGCCTGTCTGTCTGTCTAGTAGTTTGAATTCATTACTGTTTGTTTTTTGTTTTTAAGATACAACTCTGGGTTGCTATGTAGCATAATTCAAATGTTCCATAAAATATTGTCCAACACTAATTCTATTCTACTCATTTTATTTTAATTCTATTAGATTCAGGCAGAGCATTTACAAATGGATCTGTGTTACAATGTATAAAAGAGACATTTCCTGGAAAACGTGAAATGAAAATAATTCCAAGAAGTGAAATGGAATGGGAAAAAGGAACGAGAGAGAGAGAGAGAAACAGACTCACACCTGATAGGGGCAGCCTGACACCAGTACGGGGCAAACGTAGCCAAGACGGCAGGCAGGCGGACAGGAAAGTGCTTTCAACTGAATGGAATGAAAATGAGAATTCTGTTGCGTTACAGGTGTTGAGGGTTCTGCTCACTAAACCATTTCCTGTGCTCGGCATACCTATGTACGGGTGAATAGGGCCCATAGTGCCAGGGCTCTGCATGCATGTCTGTTCTGTGTTGTGTGTGTATGTGTGTGTGTGCATATGTACATGTGGGAGAGTGTGTCAGCTCTTTGTTTCTCTGTGTGTGTGTGTGTGTGTGTGTGTGTGTGTGTGTGTGTGTGTGTGTGTGTGTGTGTGTGTGTGTGTGTGTGTGTGTGTGTGTGTGTGTGTGTGTGTGTGTGTGTGTGTGTGTGTGAGTGTGCACACGTGTGTGTGTGTGTGTGTGTGTGTGTGTGTGTGTGTGTGTGTGTGTGTGTGTGTGTGTGTGTGTGTGTGTGTGTGTGTGTGTGTGTGTGTGTGTGTGTGTGTGTGTGTGTGAATGCGTTTGTTCAAGGGCACATGGTTATACATGTGTGTGTGTGTGTTTGGTGTGGAACTGTTTTACTTGATGGATTGCTGTGACTTGAAGAAGTCGAATTCCAGTCTAAAGGACAACATACACACTGGGAATGGGAGTGTGAGACTCCATTTGTTGAAGGTTTGCCACAATGTTTTTCTTTCCTAAAAGTCTAAAACACGTTCTCTCACCGATTCTTAAGGGCTTTCATGCTTCACACTTTTTTTCAAATCTGAATCGAATAATAACATACAGACAGAGGCAGTTCATAATTAAAATCTAAAACCAACTAAATACAACTAAATGTTTGGCGCTGCTCCTAATAAAGCACAAAATTATTTTCCACATCTGAGATGCTTCGGCGCTATCCGGCGTATGCACGTGTTTGCGTGTTTATGTGTGTGGGGGAGATGCACCCTCTTCTGACAACATCCACTATAGATTTAGTTATACATTTAACCTAAATGCTTCACTTTAACACACCCAGTGTAACCGATACTGTAAATGTGGTTGTGTGTTAGGACATTGGATTGTTTATGAAGTGCTTTACAAATGAATTCACATTGCGTTGACGTTGACATTGACATACAGAGAAATGCAGACAAATTGACTGCCAGAGAGGGATGAGACCATAAATGAGAGAGAAGGAGATAGAGAGCGAGAGAGAGCGAGAGAGAGAGAGAGAGAGAGAGAGAGAGAGAGAGAGAGAGAGAGAGTGAGAGAGAGAGAGAGAGAGAGAGAGAGAGAGAGAGAAAGAAAGAGAGAGAAACAGACAGAGTGTGCACATAGTTCTGGTCGTGTAGATGAATGGGTTTGGGTGGGTGAAATCACCACTGGTCAGTGCTCTCGAACACGAGGCATCCCCCGGGCTTCAAAATGGCCCATGTCACGAAATCCTGCTGAACAAGCGACCTCATAATTACAGTGCACTGTCTCTCCCCGGCCCAACACAGAGGGAACAGCGACCCACGGCTGTTACAGCTACAGCACTGGCACTGTTTGTAGTATGAGGATAAGCGCAACAGTCTTAAAGCTGCACTCAGTGTAAGATGGTGGCCAGAGTAGGTATTGCAACTATGCTGCTCATTGAAACTGTACTGTATACTGCCAAATCAGATCTTTTCATGAGTATATACTAAATAATGAACTAATATTTACTTGTATGACCGAAGTACGGTACGTTTTGCAGCTAAAAATGCATATTTCTAGAAATTCAAAATGGCAGACCATGGAGAAGATGCCATTTTCTCAGTCATAATGAATACTTAGAAATTGATGGTGGTGGTAAGTATTCATGAAAATGGTAACATTTGTGAATGGGGACCATGAATTCTGCAAACAAACTGCAAAAAATATTAGACAGTGCACCTTTAAGCCAGGTTTATACTTCTCCTGCACTGAAGTTGGCATAACCGGAACCGCACTACGAGAGGTGGTGGTGGTGGTGGGTTGTTCATAGCTTGCAGTTCAAGTCCGCACTCTCATGACAATAGAGGGCCTGGCGCGGCGTTTTTTTCCGCAGAGAATTCAAGGGCACCAATGATGTCAATTCCAGGCCAATCAGGACCTCGTACAGTCCACTAGCATACCGGCCGACGATGGAAATTTCAGCGTGGGAGAACCATACGTTCAGCTCTACAAAGGGGGCATGGCGGCTGGTTTCTGTACGGTTGTGGTCTGCTAAGAACGACTGTAAACCTAGCTTTACTTTCCTATGGTCCATGCAAGGGAGGCTGACAGAGAGGGACAGAGGGGTCAGTATTCCCAGGCCCAGAGAGAGGGCCCACAACTATGTTCTCATTACATTGGGTGGAGGGACCTTTTATTTAAGATGACTTTGTGCTTGGCCCAGCCAAAGCTATCAGCATCCCTGGGTCCATGTGTGTGTGTGTGTGTGTGTGTGTGTGTGTGTGTGTGTGTGTGAGAGAGAGAGAGAGAGAGAGAGAGAGAGAGAGAGAGAGAGAGAGAGAGAGAGAGAGAGAGAGAGAGAGAGAGAGAGAGAGAGAGAGAGAGAGAGAGAGAGAGAGAGAGAGAGAGAGAGAGAGAGAGAGAGAGAGTATGTCTTCCACCCCCATGTGGTTTCTAAAACTTAGCACTGATTGATATGTGCAATTGTAAGAAAGTGTGAAAATGTGCAATGGTAAATCATTGCGGAGTACATGAATTTCTCACTGGCCAGAGCATACAGTATGACTAAGCTAAGCACATGCTATGTAAGTCACCCTTACCCTATGTAAATCTCCCTGCACACACAGCCATTGCTTATTTGATTCTAGAAATTACATTACATGACACATAAAATACACTTGGTTGATGCTTTTATCCAAAGCAATTTATAGTTATTTCAAGTACAGGGTATTGATTACAGTCCCTGGAACAGTGTGAGTTTAGGTGCCTTTCTCAAGGGCACCTCATCTCAGCCACAGAGTGAAAAGGGTGGGATTCGAACCTTCAACCCTCTGATCTGAAAGCCCATTTCCTAAACTATGACTAACAGGCAACTGATAATTACTCTCTCAGTAGTCTATTCTACTTCACAAATCTGGTCCTGACCAGTCTGAGCCGGTTCGAAATCATTTCGTTTTGTTTATTTCTTTTCTTCCCTCCGTCAGTCAGAGATATGAGTCATTGGAACCTGAGGGCTGTTCAGGGAACTTCAGCAGTCCTCAAGGAAACAACCATATTCTAAGTGGAGTGGAATCAAGTCGAGCTGGGACACACCTATACAGTAAACCCCAGCCGAGTGCAGATGGATTGGCCATATGGCATACAGGGCATTTGCCTTGTGGACTGTTTGTGATTTGTTAGCCTTTAAATGGTATCAGCTCATGCATTATGGCTGTTAGGGTCGACATAACTCATATCTGATGGTATTTTGACCAAGGCTTCATTGTCTCTCTCAATGCCTGTTGGATTGGACTGGACTTGGGCAAAAAATGCCCGACCTGATTTTTCATCAGTGGAGCTGCTCCACGCCCACAGTAAACCCCAGCACGGCCGGGCCAGCTTTAATAATCCACCTGAGCACTGGGACATCCCAGCTGGGAGGCCACAGGGGGTGGGGGGTGGGGGGCATATGAGATGGGTAAGTTGTCCCAGGCCCAGGGAGAGAGGGGGGCCCCAGAATTAGGTCTCAATTACATTGGGGATGGGGGGAGGGGTCTTTCAGATTACCCTTAAGCTGCAGTCTCCAGCCTCACATCACATCATATCGCAGCACAGCACACTCCTCTTTCAGCCCTGCTGCTGCTTCTGCTGCTGAAAGTGATACTCGTGCTGCCCATTGTCCTCGGGTCTGCCTGCTCCATCTGGAGAGGCTATCATGCAAAGGCCTATGCAGGGACACCGACAAACGGGTAAATTAGGAACACATTCACTATGTTTACATGATGTTTTTAATATTAATTTC
>NC_085872.1:10193593-10216093 GCF_034702125.1 Engraulis encrasicolus
TGTGGTGTGTGTGTTGCAAAAGAATGCTCTGCAGTCACAGGAAGGAGAACAATTGGCAAGCCGGCACTACGGCTTTTTCCAAGAACAAGGAGTCTTCCGGCACACCGAGGCCTCTCTCTCTCATTCTCTCTCTCTCTCTCTCTCTCTCTCTCTCTCTCTCTCTCTCTCTCTCTCTCTCTCTCTCTCTCTCTCACACACACACACACACACACACACACACACACACACACACACACACACACACACACACACACACACACACACACACACACACACAGAATGGACTGAAACAGCAGCAAAGTGGGAGCGAGTGAGTGAGTGAGGTGAATCGGCGTGGCGTAACAGGTGACATTCTGTAAATGCCGTGGCCCATCCAGACCACAGGGGCTGCCCTGCACTGCACAAGCAGGCCGGAGGAGAATGAGAAAGACCCCAGAGAAGAAACGCTTCACACAAAGCAGAGGAAGCCCGGAAGGGAAAATAAACAAACCCCGCACACATACACACGTACGCACACACACACACACACACACACACACACACACACACACACACACACTTTTTTTGTAGCAGTACTGATGTCGCCAGTCCCTAATGGGAAGTTGAGGGCTTCTATGAATTGATGATTGAGAAATAATAGTAATTGCGAAATGTCTCAGTACATGATGTCTCAGTACAAAAAACACATTAACTAGTATACTAAGCATGTTGACATTACATGAACTTTGGGTTTGTGCTTAAGACATGAATTCTAAATGAAAGGCAGAAAGGTTAACACCTCAGAATGTTGCGGAGTGCAAATAGAACTCTACTATTCCAAAGGGATACCAATGACAGAGTCAAACGGTCTACTTCAAACAGCTTGGTTCCCCTCTGCCAGTTCTGGCTGCTTTTCCAAATCCCCATATGTTTCTGCGTGTTTCCTCGTGGGTTTCCAGGAGACACCAGTGATTATTAATACACATGTAAACACATGACAGAGGCCGTAGCACCTAAAATACTGCTAGACAGGATGTTATTATATATTTACCAGTGGGGTGGGTGGATGAGAAATTAGAGGCCCCTGGTCCCTGGCTACCCCACTCTCTAACTCTCTCTCACACTCGCTTTCTCCATCTCTTTTTCTTTACACCCCCCGTCACACACACACACACACACACACACACACACACACACACACACACACACACACACACACACACACACACACACACACACACACACACACACACACACACACACACCTCGCTTTCTCTCTCTCTGTCCATGTCTCTTCCTCTCTCTCTCTCTCTCTCTCTCTCTCTCTCTCTCTCTCTCTCTCTCTCTCTCTCTCTCTCTCTCTCTCTCTCTCTTGGTGGTCGGTTGGGATCAGGCCTCCCTGGTTGCCTCTGTACCAGGCCTGGAAGCAGTGGGCTCTCCGTAGCGACGGTTGACCAGAGCTGAGCGATCTCTCCCCCACCAACCCATCATTTGTGGCCTCCTCATAAATGCATCCCACCCAGCGAGAAGCTTCCGGTGAGCTCTAAATATGGAGTCTGTAGAGTAAAAGAGGGGTCTGACTTTTAACACCGACTCACATTTTCTCTCTCTCTGGCTCTGTCATTTTTCCCTTTTTGTGTGTTTCTCCATTTCCCACTAATGTTTGTCCTTCACATTATTTTTCTTTCTTTCTTTTTTCTTTCCTTCCTTCCTTCCTTCTTTCTTTCTTTCTTTCTTTCTTTCTTTCTTTCTTTCTTTCTTTCTTTCTTTCTTTCTTTCTTTCTTTCTTTCTTTCTTTCTTCCTTTTTTTCTTTCTTTCTTTCTTTCTCGTTTTCTTTCACCGTCTCTATACTTCATGAGAACTGTGGTGAGAGAAAGATCATCTCTCGTTCCCTACAACCGTCAAGTCAAACGTTTTCACACTCTTCAAGCGCTATAGCACTACGGCTGACCTGTTAAGTCTTACGAGAAAGCTGTGAAATGAATAGCAATTCTAGCAGTTGCCTGTGCCTACATACAGCGGAGAGGAAGCATAAGCAGCAGCTGCTGTTTCCATGAATGAGTGGCGTTAGCAAATCCACACAAACTTATTGCATGTCAATGCTTTGGCAAATTAACCTGTTAAAACACGGCACTTTAAATTTGTTGTTACCAGAATGGCAATGACCAAGTCGTAGTGCATTACTAAAGGCCCTGTGTTATGTCATAGTAGTACGATGGTAATTAACTTTTCAATGACTATTACAGCATGCCTCTGATGGCACGGTGTGCATTATAGGGCTACACAAACCTCCATTTTTTGAGAAGTAAAGCCTGCATGCATTGTCTGATATTCGTTCTTACCATATCCAATGTAAAGATTGGGTAAAAGCACAAATGTATGTGTGCTGCTTCCAAACAACATCTGATGTTGCTGTTCAGAGCACAGTGCAAAGCACAACACAACACAATACAGGCGATCTTGTAATTGTGTTGCATGACAAGTGTGCATAGAAAAGAAATATAGGAATTATAGCCTACTATGATGGGTTTGGTTTGTTGAACTAGAGTGAAGTGTGAGGTGTTGACTGAGTGCTGCTGACTGGAGACTTTCTCTGGGCTTCCACAGGAGTGAGCTTCTGAAAGTATTCACCTGACTCAGCGGATGCTCCTACCCGTAAACCATGACCAACGGCAAACCACACGGGCCCACAACTATTGATACGCTTTCTTCATCTTGCACACGCTCTCTCACACGTACACACACACGCACGCATGCACGCACGCACGCACGCACGCACGCGCGCACACACACACACACACACACACACACACACACACACACACACACACACACACACACACACACACACACACACACACACACACACACTTTCATTCTCATTATTCAACGTACGCTCACACAAAGGCAATGTGTGCAGAGGTAGATTCACACACACCTGACGAAGACCGCCTGAGGTCGAAACGTTGTGTTCAATAAATCGGTGAGCAGTAACAGTGTGCGGATTTCCTTTCTTGTTTTACACACGTTTGTTTGATCCAGCACCTGTTTTACTGGATGTGCGCGCATCAACTACACCACTTTTAGATTCACACATTCACAGATGTTTTGTATGCAGATGAAAGGGCTTTGGTGAAGATGCAGGCTGTTGTCTTACACATAAATGAACACAGTAAGACATGGCTCCCGTTGTAAATAAACTGTTAGCTGAATGCCAATAACAGAGTTGTGGTGCATTGTGGTGCAAGGCCCTGTGCACTGTCATAGTGGTGTAGTAGCCTACTATGGTAGTTAAGTAAAGCAGTAAAGACTATGACAGCGTTCCACTGGTGGAACAACATGCGTAAAAGGAACAGTGCACCTCATTTCAAGAAATTGATCAAGTGTAGTTAAGTCCCAGTAAAATAAGAGAATACAAAGGATTTTTCGTCTATGTGCGTGAATTGCCTAGTTCAACAGTTTAGCCAAATTAAGCGTTAAGCACCGAAAACACTGAGAAGAAAATGATATGCACATTCATGAATAATGCTTGGAAATACAGCAAATATGTGAAAATCAAAAAAGGGTTGACTGTTGCTTTAAGGGGCTACGATGGTGTATGACTGTATTATACACACTGTATGATGGTGAAGGAGCAGTGTGTTCAGAAACAATAGGCCTACATCTCTGGACAGAAAGGGCAGACGCGCAAAGCAGTTTTGAGGGTTGTCAGACAGGGTGTGATATGTGCTCTGGGGTGGGGTGGCTGCAAGAAAAGGTGTGTGTTCATTTTGTCTGTCTGTCTGTGTGTCTGTCTCTCTCCTCCCTGTTCTCCTTCCTCTGCTCTAGCTCTCTGTGCTCTCACATCCTTTCTACATTTACGTATTTTAAGTCCTTTAGTTGCACCAGTGGAAATGTGTTCATAATGTGAAGCGAAAGCTGAAAGTGAAAGCCCAACTGGCAAACTCCAACTCCCATTGTCATTGTGACACAGCACTCCACAGCACACAAGTGAACACTGCAATCAACAACATTGCATTTATGCCTCACCTGTGCAAAGGGGGCAGCCCCCAATGGTGCCCGAAAGGGAGCAGTGCGGCGGGACGGTACCTCAGTCATGGAGGAGCATGGTGGATAGCACTGGTCAATGTCTCCCTCCACCAACCTGGCAGGCCGGGAGTTGAACCGGCAACCTTTGGGCTACAAGTCTGACGCCAGTGGTCCTCAACCTTTTTTGAACAAACGCCCCCTTGGCCTCATCACTAGCCTTCCAACGCCCTCTTGACCTCATCATAAGCCTGACATGACCCCCTTAGTATTAAAACATTAAATTGACTAATACCCCCCAATGGCAACTAAGCACCACCCCCTTTCAGCTGTATCCTTCTCAACGCCCCCCTAGAGCTCCCCAACGCCCCCCGGGGGGCTGTACCACCCACGTTGAGAAACACTACCCTAACCGCTTACCCATGACTGCCCATAAAATGTGCTTTCTCCCAGCATTCACCTCATTACCGGTAATCTCTCACTTAAATATGTAGGAGTACTGTACATGACAATGGAACCCATAACTCTTAATAGCATTTTTTTTCTAACATTATCTCAATCCCTACCTTTGGGAAAACAAAGGTGACATTCCAGGTGCTGTTCTGTGGCAGCTGCACCCTGTGGTGAGAAGACTGTTCCCCCTGGGAACCCCTATCTATCTATCTATCTATCTATCTATCTATCTATCTATCTATCTATCTATCTATCTATCTATCTATCTATCTATCTATCTATCTATCTATCTATCTATCTATCTATCTATCTATCTATCTATCTATCTATCTATCTATCTATCTATCTACAAAATCATTGATGTAAACACTGCAAAGGCAAGAGCCAATACTACTACAGGCAAAGCATTCCACAATCGCCTGTAAAAGTCGGGGTGAGCACTCCGCCTTCATTCCTCCGGTGCTTTCCCAGCAGAAACCAAAGAGGGGGAAAGCAAGAATGATTCGGCCCGAATGTGTGTGTGTGTGTGTGTGTGTGTGTGTGTGTGTGTGTGTGTGTGTGTGTGTGTGTGTGTGTGTGTGTGTGTGTGTGTGTGTGTGTGTGTGTGTGTGTGTGTGTGTGTAAGTGCATGTGTGTGTGTGTGTGTGTGCGTGTGTGTGTGCGTGTGTGTGTGTGTGTGTGTGTGTGTGTGTGTGTGTGTGTGTGCGTGTGTGTGTGTGTGTGTGTGTGTGTGTGTGTGTGTGTGTGTGTGTAAGTGCATGTGTGTGTGCGTACATGTGTGTGTGTGTGTGTGTGTGTGTGTGTGTGTGTGTGTGTGTGTGTGTGTGTGTGCGTGTGTGTGCGTGTGCGTGTGCGTGTGCGTGTGTCAGGACAAGCAGGGCCCCTTTGTTTTGGAAAGACAGCGAGTGCGTATCCATGGCGATGGTGAGGAGGGGGGAACCCCTCACAGCTGTTTTGGGGCCACGGCACGAGGCCCAGGCCACGCCAAAATAAAGGAGGGGGCCTACTGGGAGCACAGGCCTGCCTGCCTGCCTGCTGCGCAATCCAGTCCGCTGATGCAAACCATCAAGGTTTCATCATCCCCACCACCTACACCACCACCACCACCACCATCCCCATCGTCGTCGTCGTCATCATCATCATCATCATCATCATCATCATCATCATCATCATCAACACTACCTCCACCACCACCATCCCCATTGTCATCCTCAGCATCACTACCTCCACCACCTACACCACCACCACAACCATCCCCATCGTCTTTGTACTCATCATCATCATCATCATCATCATCATCATCATCATCATCATCACCTCCACCACCACCACCACCATCGTCATCATCCCCATCATCATTGTCATCGTCATCATCGTCATCATCATCACTACCTCCACCTCCACCTTCACCTCCACCATCATTGTCATCATTGTCCTCATCATCATCCTCCACCACCACCGCAACCACCACCATCCCCATTGTCATCATCATCATCATCATCATCATCATCATCATCATCATCATCATCATCATCATCATCCCCGTAGTCATCGCCATCATTAACAACATCATCATGAGCTGCAGCAGGAGTATCCAGAGCCCTTATGGAGAAGAGCAGGGATCAGGCACACACACACACACACACACACACACACACACACACACACACACACACACACACACACACACACACACACACACACACACACACACACACACACACACACACACACACACACACACACACACATGCCAAACACATACACACACACAAACTCAAGCATGCATGCGTGCATACATTCGCGCAACAATGCACACGTCATGCACACATGCACGTGCACAAACACACAGGCACACGGATACTCACACACACATGTAGAGGAGAGGGAGACAGTGATGCTGATCTCCCAAACACCCCCAATCCTCCACACGTGGTTCTCATTCTGGTATGAGGAGTGGAGGGGATACGAACCATTTGTGCTCGCAGATCTGTGGATGAGTGCTAACATCAGGTCCAGATCAGGAGAGCCCGAGGGGTGGATGCGGAGAGCTTTACTGGGGGGGGGATCGAAGTTGGGTTAAAGACCAGATCGGGTCAGCTTTCTTAGTAGCTTCTTTGGGCAGATGGGCCCACCAGCAAGCCCTTTCACACATTGCAGAAAAGACTCAGCTACATCATAACAACATTGCTATGACATTACAGAGAGCCTTAAGTAACAGATGAAGACTTGGTCATTACCATTTGGGACGCCATTAGGCCCTTGTTAGTCGTTCTACTATGACAGGTCTTTACTCACTTGACTACAATGTCAGCTTACCTCTTCCATGGACATTAGAGAGAGGGGAGAGGCTCCATTGGAGCTGATTGTACATAGGGCCCAAACTTTGCTGCTAAGCCCCTGTTCCCATCGCCATCCCCAGCTGTCTGTATCGCGCTGCCAGTTCAGTGGTACGCAGGTGCCAACATGCATGGTGACTACAGTACAGAGGTTCGTTCGTCTTTATTTTTTTAAACGTGTACTCGCTGGTTAACATTTCTCATGAACGTGGGAAGGAAGTGTTAACACTGTTGAGTTCCAATGAAAAATGCCTCCATGGGTTTTTCTGTTTTCTTTTGTTTTGTTTTTTTTGGTCATGGGCGATCAGTAAGCAGAATATAGCACCCAGTACGAGGAAAGTGTGAGAACAGCTTTGCAGTCGCCCACGTGCGACCACAAGGCCTGAGAGACTCCTTTAGGGCAAAACTGTACATTTTAAAATGATTATTACAATACAACAATACAACATGGACATAAAACATGAAATCCAGACATAATGGTTCCCTCACTAAACAAAAGATTAGCCAATGCAATGCAGTTCACTGAAATACACTCAGGCCAAGTCTATGAACAGTAGTAGAGGACATGCAGTCACAAATCTATGAGCAAATGTTAGGCAACAGCTTAGGAATATGAACACAGTGATAAACTTAATACTAACTTAACTTAACTTAACTTAAGTACAAACACACGCACACCCAGCCACATACACAGACACACACAAGATTGGACAACTGTCCACGCGTGCACACCCGCGCACGTGCACGCCCACACACACGCCCACAGACACGCACACACACACGCACACACACACACACACGCACACGCACACACGCGAGCGCACGCGCCCGCGCGCGCACACACACACACACACACACACACACACACACACACACACACACACACACACACACACACACACACACACACACACACACACACACACACACACACACACACACACACAGGTCACTACAGTGCCAAGCCTCTTTGATAGCCTTTTAGCACTTTTGACCTGCCGTCGTACTCCCACAAATACACACAAATACACATCGCGGCTTCACCGTGGCTGCCTTTCCTTTCCACACACCACCTACGCATCACACGCAGGCAGCACACACCCCGGCGTGTTAACCCACATAACCTTAACCAAAACCAAAGTACATGACCATGGAAACATTTATTGTGTCAAAAAAAAACCCTGACAGGCCTTATCTCTGTGTTTACGTGCAAGCAGGTCTGCAATTAAACGACTGCATTCCTACAGCGCAACATGTATTTATTGGAACCGTTAACTCTGCATGCCAATTTCGGAATTTTTTTTTAATATGCTTTCTATTCTAAAGTGGAGCAGAGCCAAGCAACGTAGAGCCAATAGGACAATAGAACCAATTCTCCATGTAATGAATGTTGCATATAAAAAGCTACATATTGCATCCTTACATGTTTGTGTTTTATAGGGTGCCTGCATAGGGCCGGCTGCGCTCGCTCTGCCCATCTTCACAACCTCAGCCCTTTTGAGCTGAGAACACACACACATACAGACACACACACACACACACACACACACACACACACACACACACACACACACACACACACACACACACACACACACACACTCTTCCTCTCTCGCACGCACACACATGCATACACACACACATGCACACACATGCACACACACACGCACACGCACATGCACATGCACGCACGTGCACACACAGGCGCGCACACACACGCGCGCACACACACACACACACACACACGCACACACACACACACACACACACAGACACACACACACACACACACACACACACACACACACACACACACACACACACACACACACACACACACACACACACACACACACACACACACACACACTACTCAGCCCTTTTGCTGCAGAGCGCTTGTGCAGCAGGCCGCAGCATGCATATGCAAGAACACACAAAACCACAGAGGAACGAGAGAGGGACGTGCAGGGGGAGAAAACATGTTTTCATTCAAAATGTGTGTGTGAGAGAAGAGAGAGAGAGAGAGCGATAGAGAGAGAGAGAGAGAGAGAGAGAGAGAGAGAGAGAGAGAGAGAGAGAGAGAGAGAAAGAGAGAGAGAGAGCGATAGAGAGAGAGAGAGAGAGAGAGAGAGAGAGAGAGAGAGGAAGAGCCACTGAGAGAGAGAGAAACACTGATTAGTCATTCTGAATGTAGGCACATAAGGGGACTTTTCCTCTCTCTCTCTTTCTCTCTCGAGCTGCTGTGCTATGCTATGCTGTGCACATTGCAATACTATAAGCAAAGGGCCAAACTGCAAACAGTTAGGCCTAACAGTTGTAGAAGAAAACAGGTGCACAAGGATGTGGTGAGGTAGGAGGGGCTGTGGCATCCCTTACACATGTATCAACTTTGGCCCTGAATCACTGATATCATAGCAAGAAAATATAACGTCTTAGAACGCCATATCTCTACGTCTTCATACAATATCTTTTATTACTGTTTGCCAGCTGTTTTTATGCAGCAGCCGAACACAGCAAAAATCAATCAATTCAGTTTAAATTAATTAATTAAATTGATATCAGTTCATTCAGCACTTAGAGAGTACTCTGGGGTTGAATACACTCTACAATGTGTAAAAGGGAAGTCACTTGCGCTCTAACCTTCTTGGTGCGTCCAGTCCAGGACGGTATACAATGTAGAGTAAACTGGTCCACTTCGGAAAGACTAGGCCAGGGATGACTGGAGCACTCAGATACTTTTTAGTATTTTATTGTGGTGAAAACATAATGACTGACGTTTCGACGCTGTGTGCGTCTTCTTCAGAGTCAAAAAGACTTTTTGAATTAACTCTTTAATAAATTATACTCTACTCTACTCTCTAGTATTGAATTAACACTACATTTTTTTACAGCAGCAGCAGCAGCAGCATATGCCAATCACTCATTGTAATGGTGTATGACTCTGAATATAAGGTTGAATAAGCTAGAGAGGAACTATGCCTGAATTTTACAGTGGCTAAATGTGAAGTCTTTGCAAAAGTTAATCTTTTTTTTGCTTCTCAATATGACATACAGTTGCCAAAAAGGGCTTTGATTCATTTGCAGTCCTGATGCTGCTTTTCAAATCACTTCATTCCTACACAGTCATGTTTAAGTTGCTTTAGCACTTAAATAGTAAGACATAAAACCAGTATAGGTGCAGAGTAATTCAACACTTTAAACAAATTCAACAATTCAACAAATTCAACATCAATTGTGTTTTTGTTTTTTTAAAACGTATTTTTAGGGCTTTTTTGCCTTTATTTTTGACAGGCCAGTGGAGGAGACACAATAAATGAGTGGGGAGAGAGAGACAGAGAAGGATCAGCAAATAACCCGGGCCGGAATGTAACCTGGGTCAGCGGTGTAGTGACATACCGTTAGGGCACAGCTGGGCCATTTAACATTAGATTGAACACATTTTGAGTGTGCTTGGTCCTGCTCTTTAAAAGCAAAAGTTATTTTGTATCTTCCTTCAGAAAGCACTCTGGTGTCAGGCATAGGTGATGGAAAGGGGGATGCAGTGCTGCATTGGCATCCCCACTTTTGGGCTCCCAAAACGAGGCTTTCTCAACTTTTACTGCAGACAAATGCGTTAAGTGCAGCAGCAGTAACATTGTTAAGAAAGAAAGAATCAAGCAAAAAATGCACCATCACTTTAAAACACGTAGAGCTAGGTTTACACTCATCCTTAGCAGACCGCAACCGTACAGAAGCCAGCTGCCACACCCCCTTTGCAGAGCTGAATGGACACTTTGCGAAACTAAACGTATGGTTCTCCCAGGCTGAAATGTCCGTCGTCGGATGGTATGCTAGCGGACAGTACGAGGTCCTCCTGATTGGCCTGGACGTCATCGGCGTTCTTGAATTCTCGGCGGGAAAAAAATGCCACGTCCTCTATTGTCCTGGGAGTACGGACTTGAAGGCAGATCTATGAACACCCCCCCACTTCTGGTAGTGCGAGTCCGGTGATGTCAACTTCAGTGCAAGAGAAGTGTAAACCTAAGTTAAGGAGGCATGACCCTGGCCTGTGAGTGGAGGCACTCGGCACAGGGGGGGGGAGGTCAAAGGCCAGGGTTCACAGTTCACCCAATCTGCCCAGTGTGGATCTGAAGTGGGGAGGGATCAAGGTGTCTTTACCATTCAGCCTTATCAGGATTAGCTGGCGGTAGTCAGGCAGGTAAGGGCATCTGAGGTGTCTGGTCCCAGGTGTGTAAATTCTCCTCCTCTTACCTTGTTCTGCTCCCCTCCCCCCCTCCCTCTCTCTCCCTTTTCCTCAGTTCCTCTGACCTATCCAAAATTATCCCCAGCAGCACCCACAGATAATGCACACACAGACACTGGCATATACGTACATAAGTATATACGTACACTGCAAGTGTAGTGCATACACGCACGCACGCACACACGCACACATACATGTCACACGCATGCACGCAGGCACGCACGCAGACAAACACACAAACACAAACACAAACACACACACACACACACACACACACACACACACACACACACACACACACACACACACACACACGACCCAGACCGAGACTGGGAGTAAATCCTAAATACTGAGGAGGTCAAAAGAGCTGCCCAGACAAGAGCCATCCCTCTCAGCTCAGCTCAGCTCAGCTCAGTTCTGTCTGAGCACTCCAGTGACCCCCTCAGTCTTCCCTCAGGCCCCCCAGCCAGGTTCCCTGTCCAGGGCCGGATTAACACAGAAAGATATGCCCCCCCCCACCACCACCACCACCTACCATGGGGCTCTGATTGGCCAAAACTGGAAAAATTGCAGAATTGTGAGGATGCGATATTGAAAAAAATCATGTGTCATGTTGAGTACAGTTGGTAGAAGTGCTATCCTTAATTTCTACCTTATACTTAAATTCTACGCAGATTTGTCAATTGGTCACATTTGCAGCAGCAGCCTGTAGCCTAGGGGCCCCAGGCCATCGTAATCCGGCCCTGTCTCTCTCCCTGTCTCCTGGGGAGCGTTGACTCACTCGGGCAAGTCCAGGCTGCCCATCTTTTAGGACTGCCTTGGAGGGCCCAAGGCACTCTCTTAGGTAATCTCTTTAAGGGGTTGATGGTTTGTTTTTGAAAGAAAGAAAAAAGAAAAAGTAAAAGGGGGAAAAAGGACACTTGAGGTCATGGGGTGCCCACAGGGTTATCGATGGAGGGGAGGACAGGACAGAGGCAAGCACAAAGAGTTAATGTGAGAGCATCGGTGTGCGGTCTTTCCTTGCCCTACATGAACTTTAGGCTTTGGCCCTGCACCTGGCTAAAAAGGACTTGGATGTGTGTGAGATCTTAAGGAAGAAAAATCCGCACTCACAAACTGCGTCTCATTATTCATTTATATTACCACCATGTCCAAAAAGCAAACGCGTTTCGGCTAACAAGCCTTCATCAGTGCGTGGTACCACATGTGTGTGAGATCTGACAAGAGAAGGATAGAGGACCACAAACCAGGATGTCCAGGCAACAACCGCCATAACCATCCACACCAGGCCCATCACTGGCCCATGCAGCCCATGTGGTCACACGATGGAGGCCTCGCTAGGCATGCACAACATGTGCTGTCGCCAAGCAACTACGGTCTTGAGTACATGAAACAACACACACGAGCACATGCACATGTGAGCCCATGCAGGGAATGAGCAGTTATTCGTTTTCTTTAGACAAGGGCAAGATGGTGATGAATGAGGCCTAGACCAACTCTAGCATGCTCTCTTTCGCTTTCTCTCTCTCCCTCTCTCTCTCTTGCACACACACACACACACACACACACACACACACACACACACACACACACACACACACACACACACACACACACTGAGTGACGGGCTAACACACAAACACACTCACACACACGCACGCACGCACACACACAAACACACACACACACACACTTAAATGGTTAATGCTCATGAGGCGTGGGTTAGGTTGTGTCATGGTCCCTTGGTGCTGGCTCAATGACCTCACACACACACACACACACACACACACACACACACACACACACACACACACACACACACACACACACACACACACACACACACACACACACACACACACACACACACACACACACACACACACACACACACACCAGGGGATGGGGAAAATAAATGGCGCACGACAGAGACATGAGCTGACCTCACATCAGCACCCCACACACCCCCACCCCCACCCCCAACACACACACACACACACACCCCCAACACACACACACACACACACATACACACACACACCATACAGCCACAGCCCATGACAACACCACAGACAGCTGTGTAAAGGCCACTCCAACACCCCCACCCCACCCCCCACCCCCCAACCCAAACCTCAGCCCTGCGCACCATGCCAAAACATTAGCAAACGTAATGGATCTGAACACAAAGGAAAACATCAGCGTCAGAGTGTAGCACACGTGACGTATGCATGCGTCTGAGGGGACTTTTTTGCAAATGTGATGGCCAAGATTCTTACCATAGTCCGTCGGAATGCCTCTTGCCTCTGGCAAATAGTGGTACAGATCTTGCTCAGAGTCGCCGACGTTTAATATGTGATTCAGTATCGTTGTTGGGTGCAAGTCTGCATGTTTTTTGAAGCGCCCTAAACATGTAACTGTCATTGGGGTGGACTAGTTTGATCTGTATCGGTATTCCTGCTTGTACTGCGTAGGTGTCTGAAAAACAAGAGTGACTTGAAAGAAAAGAGTGCATGAAATAGCTTTCTGTTAATAATACAGACGCCAGCATGGCACCAAATGTCAGATCCTCCAATCAGGAGGAATGTTGAGGAATATTAATTTGAGGAATATGAATCTCTCTTGTGACATACATAGGCCATGAGATGAGACATTCAGAATACCAGGCAGTACTCTCTCTTTCTCTCTCTCTCTCTCTCTCTCTCTCTCTCTCTCTCTCACACACACACACACACGCACATGCACTTGCACACACACGCACACACATGCACACACAAGTCACCCCTATCATCCCTATCATTATGCATTTTTACAACACGTTTTTCAAAGAAACCTGTACTCACTTCTCAAAGAGCGTAGGATTCCCTTTTCTTTGCTGCCAACCAAAGGAAAGAAAATAGCATTCAAGACAGTGACTTGATATAAGAAATAACACTGAAGTTAGACACAGAATCTATTTTGCCCTGTTTTTCTTTCTTGATCCCTCGAAGGTCTAAATAAAGTGCTCTTTCTGAATAAAGAAACCTAAATCTAGAGGGTAAACATACAAATCCTCCCACTCTGTGCAGAGGCCAGAGGATCACTTGGTCTATGTTTTTCCCATCATGTTATAGGGCCTTTTTTCAAATGACTATTAAAGCCCAAACACTTTAAAAAACCTAAGCAAACAATTATAAATGAAATATTGTTACACTTGATTGATGTGATTATAATCATTAATTTGCTGGAGTAGCAGAAATATCAAATAAAGCATTACTGTATTCTTAATTAAAACTCAGCATGAGAATGCATTTAAAACCATTTAAGAGGAACAAGTATGTATAAAGGGAGAGAAATTTTCAGTCGAGTTGCTTTCACTGATGACTAATTCTGTAAAACGAAAGGGAAGAGCCCCACGTTCAGGTACCGAGTCCTTTGAGTAAGCAGTTTTTTCTTTTTTCAGAGAGCAACAGAAAACCCACATCAACGGCTCCACAACCTGATGTTCTTTGAGTTCATGATAATATCTGCCGCCCCAGTCTTTCTAAAACATCCACCAGCACCCCGCCTGATTCATATGTGTAAAAATCACACCATTCAAATAGTCAACTATGCTGATTCACATCTGAATGTCTGTCTATATGCAATGGACAGCCAGGGGGAATCCAAACGGGTGAAAATCGTTTGTGTAAAACGAAGCTGGTTTCATAAAATTATGGCTTTTGTTGTCACACCCTGACTTTGTGTGTGTGTTGTGTGTGTGACTGTGGTGAAATGCTGAGTGCAGTAACTGTCGATCGGTTGGGATGCTCTAGCCCCAGCGGTGTAGGGGTGCAGGGAAGCACGGGTGCGTCAACCTCAAAGCAGCGCTGCCGCAGCCCACAAACTTCCTGCCGCTCGATCGCACGCTCGTAGCAGCGCAGCGAAACACTATAGCGCGCATGTGTTCGTTACCTTTGCCACTAATTCCGAAAGTCAATGCAGAAGAGGCACTGAGATTGCTATCGCGAGTTGAAACAACAGCACACCGCCACACGCTCCGTGGGTTGTAAGGTGAGGACTGGCTCGTGGAAGACAACAGGTTGGTGGGGTAGAGGCACGTGCCGCGGTCAGCCCGTTTGCATGCGTCCACCCTGTCTCTCACCACATGCAGTGATATCTCCACCAAGGATGTAACAGACTGGCCCAGCCCTAAACTTCATAATTAGTCACAGAGGGGGGCAACACCCCTATACTGTCCCTGATCAGATCAACCGATTTTTAACAGTTCAGTGCTCAAAAACAGCAAAACAACACACACACACACACACACACACACACACACACACACACACACACACACACACACACACACACACACACACACACACACACACACACACACACACACACACACACACACACACACACACACACACACACACACACACACACACACACACACACACACAAGGGCACTGCTAGAAATCTTGGGGCCCATGAAAGATTTCAGTTTAAGCACAATAATGATAAAAAATATACATCAATGTACACATCATGCACATCCCCATTCTTCATTTACTCTGTGGAATCTCACCCAACTCACCTCAGCTCAAGTTTTGTCCTCTTAGTCAGGGAGTATGGTGGGTGAAGCAGAGGGCAGCTCTGGGGAGCATAGGGGTGAAGCGGTCAGGTCAGGCCATCAGTGAGGAAGTCCATCTTTGTTACTCACTCACTACACTCAATCACTACACTGCAGTGCCGTTTCTGTATTGGACGGTGAATAAAACTGTCAATGTTACATAACATGGGAATACTATGGGGTCTGACTCAGTGCTGCTGAGCAACCAGATCTTCTTTCCATTGACCATGTTGGGACGGACGCGCTCCAAACACTTGTCAGTCTGTCAGGGCTTCACAGGCCTTTCTGACTTGCTAACAGTAAATATACAGACCCCCAGTTATGTCAGATGTCGACGTACTGGGTAGTGGTGCATACAACTCTAACGCCCTCCTACACACACACACACACGCACACACACGCACACCTACACACACACACACACACACACACACACACACACACACACACACACACACACACACACACACACACAAACATATGCACACGCGCACACACACACACACACACACACACACACACACACACACACACACACACACACACACACACACACACACACACACACACACACACACACACACACACACACACACACACACACACACACACACACACACCACCTGATTATCTACCTTCATATGAATCTGTTAGATGTACACTTCCTCTCTAAATGCCGTAGCGATCTGTCACTGGACATAGCCAGGAATGATACACTCATCCAACGCAGCAACTCCCACTGTCCAACATTACCGTAGTGGAGGAAACTGTGTGCAAATGTGATCCGGCAACGGCTGGAGGAAGACACGGTTGACGCCGGGTGACGACTCAGCATATTGCAACAGCTGGCTTGAGGCCGGGTCACAATGGGCTTCCTCGACGGACACAAGGTGAGTCAGTTGCCCTTTGACCTTTCTGTTTTGCGGGGTCATTCAACATAAAAAGCCAGCCAGAGAGCCAGCCACCAGGCATACAGAAGTGGTAAATCTTGATCAAAAGTGTCACACACACAAATTCACAAACACACATTTGCATATGCATGCACAGTCTGCGTGTGTGCGTGCTTGCACACAGTAAGTATATGAGGAGGCACTAGGCCTGCTTGTCGTTGGATTGAAAGAGGCTGAGGATATGCCGTAGAGGAGTTGTGTATCACTCGTAAGTCTCATTCCAGCCTCTGCTCCTGGCCAAGTTGAATTGTCGTCATAAAGGCGTAAATGAGTTAACTCATTGTCCTCACAAAATCATGTGCTTTTTGTCAATATAATATACATATGCATAATTAAACGTCATACAGGAGGAAGAGCACATGAGAAGTTTGAATACAGAATACATTACTGTCCGATGCAATATCATGTTCATTGCATTGACTGTACTGACTCCTAGTTTTTGTGTGTGTGTGTGTGTGTGTGTGTGTGTGTGTGTGTGTGTGTGTGTGTGTGTGTGTGTGTGTGTGTGTGTGTGTGTGTGTGTGTGTGTGTGTGTGTGTGTGTGTGTGTGTGTGTGTGTGTGTGTGACACAAGCTCAGGGAATGAGTCAAAAAAATACTTGGAAGTGTGGATGTGCCTCCACTAAATGTGGGTGTGAGTGAATGAGGAATGTTACCTAAATTTCCACACTGAACTTTACAATCTTAAGCAGTTCGTGTCATGGCTGTACTGGGACAAAAATAAAATCACCCCGGGCATCTTTGGCATATAGACCATCCCCTCACACAACTCCCTTTACTTTAATATGATGAGCTCTGTCTATATGGTTAATATGCACCAAATGGGTCGGCCCATCTAAATTGTTGGCCGATCTGCAAGAGAAGAATAAAAATAAATTTAAAAAAATAAAAACATTAGTCCATGAAGACTGTTGGCCCACCGGGAAAATGCCCCGTATGCGCCAGATTACCAGTCCATCCCTGGTGTGATAGACTGAATTCAGCAGCGATATCTCCTTCGCTAACTGGACCAGGGCCAGGGCCGAGGACAGTCTCTGAGGTCATAAGGGGACTCGTGGGTCAGACAGAAATTGGACAGGATAAGATATAATAGACATAACAGCCGCAGCCAGACATATTTTAACTTGCAAATATACGTGGATGTAATATATGAATTTAAACATTGTGAGATGGACATTACAGTATAATGATTTAAATAAATCAATAGATCTTAAATAAAAGTGAATACATCAAATTACTGTTACTATAAAATAAAAAACAGTTATTATTATTGCTATACACAGAGACACAAATAAACATACAGTGCTGCGGAATATACGTCAGTGCAAGGATAATAAAACAAATTTCCCCCAAGAATTGTGTTTCGCAAGCAATACAGACTGTCCAGCTGTCCTAATGTCATGCAGATAGGTCAGGCCAGGCCAACTGGAGGAGCACAAGCCATCCAGCCCCCCTAGCAATCAGAGAAAGTGTCAGCACTCTCTGATTAGGAATGTGCATATCGCAGACAGCGCTGTGATTAGGCATATGTATGATATAGCGGCAGGCAGAGCTGGAGCCGCTCAGCCTTACCAACATGACCTCACAGGATTCTGTGAAATTAACACAGATTCTTTGGACAAAAAGTCTGTGACAGTTTCACAGACTTTGCCAAAATTCTGTCATGGAGTCACGGAAGTGCCCACCATGGAAAACACTTGTGTCACCCTAACTGGCAAAATCCATGAAACTGCCACAGATTTCATGTCCCAGGGATCTGTGTTCTCTTCACGGAATTCTGTGAGATCAGGCTGGCTCTACACGGTGCTGAGCTGCGCCGTGCTTGTTTGAGCAGCTGGCACAGGTTAGCTCAGTGGTGTGGCTTGGTGTGGCGTGGTGTGGTGGTGTTGGAGGCATGGTCATCATCACCGCCGCCCGCCAGGTTAGCAGCTGGAAACTCACACGGGAGACGCGAAACAGAGATCTGCTGTCACTCGCACGCCGCTCGCTCACGCTAGTCATTTACAGCATACCGAAAAATGGAGATGAGGAAAAAAAGGGAGGGGGGGAATTCCTCTGATCCGATGAAAGGGATGGGGGCTGGTAGGTGGAACAGGAGATTTTTTTTATTTTAACGAGATGCAAATGTGATGATGTGGAAGGAAAAAAATACAAAGCCAACCAAATTAGTGTGTGATATATGAAAGGCTATAGTGCACTTTCAATTGCAACCATCAATCAGGTTTCCTGACATTCTTCTACCTGGCTCTCATTACTCTTCTTGGCGCCATATGACTGAGGTGTTGCATTTACGCACCGTGGTGTGGAGGAAACAGGCCCATTACATATACATCATCATCATCATCATCATCATCATCATCATCATCGACACAGTGTAACATGGTTTTGTTACGCCAGATGTGAGTGAGTGACTGGCTGACTGACTGCACCTCACTGACCACTCCACAATGAAGCAAAACATGATGCATGATTTGCAATGAGCTGGAAAATGAGTCATTTTGGACAAAGGTCATTGTCGGTCTTGTTAATACAATAGCTGACACAAGAGAGTCTGAAACTTTTGAGTCTAGTATTTTGGGCCAGCACTCTAAAACTCATTTTGATGAACATCGAGTGAAGCCTGCTGCTCCCAGTTACAATTTACAGTCTCGTTATATTAGCCATGTGCATCCAGGAATCCATCCTCCATCAGGAATCGAAGCTCCATCCATCACTAGCCTACTAAAAAGGCCTCTTAATTGAGGTTTTCCGTTGCGACATCTAATCTCGGCTGGCCTTCGCTGATTTGAAATAATGTTTATGCCTTGACTGGTCTAAAAGTCCAAGCTTTGGAAGGACGGTTGGTAATCTTTCAGTCACCATGGCCTTTGGACTGCGGTATATGCCCCTATACACGCCCTTATCTGCTGCTGCCGAGTCTGGGGCTCAACTTCTAACAACATCTCACCATCAGGGTGAACTTTTTTTGCTCACCGGCCACTACGGCTAGTGGTTTTAAGTCAAGTCAAGTTGGTTTTATTGTCAATTTCTTTACATGCACTGGTCATACAAAGAATTTGAAATTACATTTCTTGCTTTCCCATGCAGACATAGACTAATCTAGGTAAGGACATAGACAGTATAGACATAGACAGTACTCATACATGGACATAAGACAGTATGGACATAGACAGTGTTCATACAGACATTTAAAGTGCAAGACATTTAAAGTGTGTGTGTGTGTGTGTGTTGCCAAGTTAAGTTTGGCAATATTGTTCGAAATGGTAGGCCTAATATTCTTTGAAAGCACAAGGAACAGCACTCTAATCTAATTCTACTCATCTTATTCACAAATTCTATTTCAGACACTTCAGCAGGTGCTGACATGAAAGTTGATTAGGCCAATATAATATATACGCTATGAATGATTAAATGTGTATCTCTTGGGACCCCAGAACTACTGTGTGTGTGTGTGTGTGTGTGTGTGTGTGTGTGTGTGTGTGTGTGTGTGTGTGTGTGTGTGTGTGTGTGTGTGTGTGTGTGTGTGTGTGTGTGTGTGTGTGTGTGTGTGTGTGTGTGTGTTTAGTGCAGGTAGAAAGTGTGGTGTGCGTCTGTGTGTGTGTGTGTGTGTCTGTGTGTGTGTGTGTGTGTGTGTGTGTGTGTGTGTGTGTCTGTGTGTGTGTGTGTGTGTGTGTGTGTGTGTGTGTGTGTGTGTGTGTGTGTGTGTGTGTGGTGTGTGTGTGTGTGTGTGTGTGTGTGTGTGTGTGTGTATGGTTGGGTTTAGTGCAGAAAGTGCAGTGTGCTTGTGTGTGTGTGTGTGTGTGTGTGTGTGTGTGTGTGTGTGTGTGTGTGTGTGTGTGTGTGTGTGTGTGTGTGTGCACGTGTGTGTGTGCATGTGTGTGTGTGTGTGTGTGTGTGTGTGTTTGTGTGTGTGTGTGCAGGTTGAAAGTTCAGTCACAAATAAAGTAGTGCAGGTGGAATGTTCAGTCGCAGATATGGTGGTGGGGATGAGGGGGGGGGTGTCAGTGGCCTGGCTGGCTAGAGGCTGACAGTGGAGGGAGAGTGGGTTGAGTGTTCAGTATCTTGATTGCTTGGTGCATTGAGCTGCTTGCAAGCCTGGTGGTACAGGAACGGAGGCGCCTATACCTCTTTCCAGAGGGCAGGACGCTGAACAGTTTGTGTGCAGGGTGGCTTGTGTCTTTGATGATCATCAGTGCTTTTCCGGGTGAGGCGGACGGTGTTAATGTCCAACAACTTTACCAATAACTTACCTGTCAATTTGGCTATTAAGACTGAAAGTTTTACCAGCATTTGGCCATTTGGCAGGTGTCAATGTCAAGCCCATCTCACCATATGTTGTATAGCATCAATGCATACTATATTCTCCCTATAGACTACTCCTCCTCCTTCTACAAGTACTACTACACGACAGTTGACATGACAAATCCAAGTGTGTGTGTGTGTGTGTGTGTGTGTGTGTGTGTGTGTGTGTGTGTGTGTGTGTGTGTGTGTGTGTGTGTGTGTGTGTGTGTGTGTGTGTGTGTGTGTGTGTGTGTGTGTGTGTGTGTGTGGGTGTGAGTGTGTGTGGGTGTGAGTGTGAGTGTGTGCAGGTGTAGGTATAGGTGTGTGTATCTGTGAGTGTGCGTGTTAGTTAGTTAATTAATGAATTAATTTGCTCCAAAGCATGAACACAGCACAGGGTTCATTTTATACTAACGTTTTCTGTTGAAACAGTTTGACCACGTCCACAGTCAAATGGCCGCATTGTGCTTATCTGTATTGCCATATTATACCGTAGTCCTTTGTTTCCCTAATGTAATCAACTGCCTGTGTTGCTGTAATATAGATGCAATTGTGCAAACTCTATCAGCACACGAAACAATAGCAGGATGGAACAGTACTTCGTCTGTTGTACATGCGTCAAAGCCGCCTTGGTGAAAAAGTGGTGTGATTTGTAAGCATGACAACATGTTACCATGTATCCTCATCATACTGTTTAGGTGGTTCCTTGATTCAGACACGTTTTTCCACCACATCATCATTCATTTGTCACCGTATATTCAGGGTTGGATTAGCGTTTTGATTATGACCTCTCACACAGATACAGCAAAAGGACACAGCACAAGTACACACACACACACACACACACACACACACACACACACACACACACACACACACACACACACACACACACACACACTCACCTCAAACACACACTCACCTCAAACACACACACACACACACACACACACACACACACACACACACACACACACAGAGAGCGAGAGAGCAAGAGAGAGAGCGAGAGAGCGAGAGAGAGGGAGAGAGAGAGAGAGAGAGAGAGAGAGAGAGAGAGAGAGAGAGAGAGAGAGAGAGGAGATTGTGGTAAATTTTACCATCAAAGTAGACTTTCATTCTACGATTAACCACTTTAAGTTTGTGGGTTCATTAATGTTTCTCTTTTCCATTGTGCTGTTTTGTTCTATTGTTTATTTTTTTGAGTAGTTTGTTTTCTTTTTTGTTTCTAAAAGGAGGTCTCTGTTTGGCTGTGACGTCTCATTCCACGGACACAGTAGGGACACAGAGCTGCACTCAGGTGCAACTGGCAGGGGGAGAGAGAGAGAGCAAGGGTCTGGCGCGCGAGCTGCTCCAGAGAACTTTTCCACAAATATTTGAGGTGCCCTCAAATTAGAGCTGGAGCGCGGCCAGCTCTTTGAGCGGAGGGGTCGTGCATACACGTGCCAGCCTCCTCTGCCTCTCATCCCCCGGCCACGCACTGTTTTCCTTTGCGGAGACGGCCCGTCTCAATGCTATCGTTCTTTGATTCTTTTCGAATCTGGCCGCGTGTGGACAGGATATGGAGTCGCGGGCTTCCTGAGTGTTCCGGGGGAGGAAACTCAGTAATGAGCAAGGGGTGTGTGGATAAAAATA
>NC_085872.1:10221093-10228593 GCF_034702125.1 Engraulis encrasicolus
TTCTGTACTCTCTGTGTTATGACAATCTTCTAATGGACACATGTTTTTTCCTTCGATCTAGAAGTGGAAACAAGAGGACAAACCCATGTCTTCTAACTGCACTGATCTCAATAGTGTACACACCATGGACAATTTCCGTGGAAGAAAAGACGACGAGGATCTAAGCAAGTACTTGGATCTAGATTTTATATTGGCCAACACGACCGGCGCCGACACCATCGCTGCGCTCAGCACAGGTACGGACTATTCCATGTCAGCCACGGAATCGTGCAACCTCTACCAAACGGCTCACGGCATGCCCGCTTTCCAGCCCAACGATGCCAGCCCACCTCCGCCACCATACAACAGCAACAGCCTCATGGCAGAACTTTTGAGAGCAGACGTTGACAGTTACAGCATGCCTATCAGCGGCAGCACCTTTCAAGGAAGATTTCTCATCAACACAACACCTTTCCCCAGACAGGACTTTCTTGACAACATCAAAGTCGAGCCCAACATGGACAGTTGCGGGCCGGTCATTGGCATGGTGCCTCAGTCATGCCACAAAATCAAACAGGAGGGCAACGTGTCGTGCATGATGTCTCTCGAGCAGCCTCGCATTGCCATTTCCCCGCGCTCTGCTGCCAACATGACCCCACCGCTCAGCCCGGATGACCATGGGAATTCCGAGTGCCTGCCTCAGGTGTGCCACGGCATTTTCCCGCAGACCTACTCGGGCATTCCACCGTACGCGCACCACCCAGCTCCCCCACCGCACCAGCAGATGCCTCACGCGTACCGGGGAGCGCATCAGTTTGGCATGTTTGAAGACGGTCTCGGGATTCAGCCGAGCTCGCAGAGAGCCCTGCTTACTCCTCCGTCATCGCCCCTCGAGCTGCTGGATGCCAAGCCCAAGAGAGGACGTCGCACCTGGCCAAGGAAACGCACCGCCACGCACACCTGCACCTACGCTGGCTGTGGCAAAACGTACACAAAGAGCTCACACCTCAAAGCCCATCATCGTACACATACAGGTAAGAGGCGTCTCTCTGTTTTTCCAATATTTAATGATCTTTGTCTAATAATGCATGTTAGACATTTATTTGCTTAGAGTAAACACTCAACTTCTTTCTACACGCGTAATGGCGCAATGGTTTTTTGAAAAGTTGATGACTTGTGCGTAAAAAGTCACCCGACCCTAAGCAAAATGTTCCTTCCTTTGTTTTACCAGGAGAAAAGCCATATCACTGCAACTGGGAAGGCTGTGGATGGAAATTTGCACGTAGTGACGAACTGACTCGCCATTTTCGCAAGCACACCGGACACCGTCCTTTCCAGTGCCACCTGTGCGAGCGCGCCTTCTCCAGGTCGGATCACTTGGCGCTGCACATGAAACGTCACATGTGAACAAAGGACTGAGACCCCAGTGCTGAAGACCATGGCTATTGTTATGTCAGTTGCCTTACATTATTGTGTGTGTTTTTTTAATTTAAATTTCGAAGGCATTTTTTTCTGTTCATAAAGATGTATAATGTTATAATTTTGAAAAACAGATGTAGCTGGTACTACGATTCTAAGAGCACGTCAATGGCTCATTCTTTTTTTTTAAAGTACATTGGGGTCAAACCACCAACGTGTAAAGTTGGCTCTCACATATTTGTATTCAACTGGAACAATGTATAGCAGTGCCTTTTTATTTACGAGTACAAACTACTGTATGAATGAGGCAAGCCTTTTGACTAGCAATGTTCTGAGGAAAGAAAAGAAACAAGTATTTGAATTGACAACATGGATGCAGTGATATGACAATGTTTTGGTTTAGAAACTGCCTTAAAAGTTCAACAAATCCAGCTTTTTGAGCATTTGTTGCAAACCAGTTCAGAAGTCATTATGGATTTGGTTTAAATGTATTTCTGTTGTAACATGTTGTATCATATGGTACAATAACTGTATTCTCAAGCCCCAGTGTACAATGCCATATCAGGGCTAGATGTCCTGAGATTTTTTTAATGAAAAATGTATATAAATTTTATATTGTAAGTAGGGTATTTATTGTAAATATTAAACTAAATTTGAATATATGCAATGACTCCAGTGTTTCCATTACCAAGTGTTTACATGTTGATCATGGCCAAGTGCTACATGTTGAGCCATAGAAAGAGAAAGTCAGGCAAAATGTAAAGGAAAAGAAGGACCGAAGCCCTGTTTAAATATTAAAGCTAACCATACACTACAGCCTCTTATTATGGTCTGCTTTGAACTAAACTGGAAAATGATGCCCTAGACATTTGAGCTGCACCAGGCCACAGCTTATGGGGACTCGGGACTATAACAAGGCATTCAGAGAAATCAAGGGTACACACACACATACACACATACACAAACACACACACACACACACACACAACTACTATTCTGAGCCCCCACTCAACCATCGGGGACTTGGTATTCCACTTTGCACGGGTGATGCTTTCCAGCTGCTGAGGGGCTGAGGCCAGTAGCATGCGGCTTTCGCCCTATAAATACAAACATTACATTTACATAATTACAGAGAGTGGATTTAGATACGTCTGGACAGAGGGGCCGCAGCGGCACTCCATGCAGTGGTGGCATAGCCACGAACAGCTGGGGTAGGGGAATGGGGGGTGGGGGGTGGGGGCAGGGGAATGGTGCCTGTGGGGAGGCTGTGGTGGTGGTGGTGGGGTATTAGTCGAGAGATGGGGGAGAGAGGGAGAGGGGGGGTGGGGGGGGGGGTAGTGGGTATGGGGTTAAAGGCACATCAAAGGCCCCACATCCTGAAATTGCAAGCATGGATCAGCCTCATATGAGATTCATAGGATGAGTTAGTGGGTGCAACGTTGAGGGTGGACGGGATTTTGGGGGATAGGGAAGGAGTTGTGGAGAAACAGGGGAAAGAAAAAGAAACACAGAGAGATGCACCTTCTACAGGTGGTATGATGGGGTATTTAAACAAATGACATCACAGCTGCCCAGGTTTAACAGATGCTTGGAAATGCAGAGGGCTTTCATACCCGTCAACACTGGAAAAAAACTCAAAACTGCCAAGGGTGCCTATTTAAAATAAGACATGAGCATAGCTAAGTGCACCTCATGGCAAATGTCTTGGACAAGCCTCTAGGAAAATTTGACCTGGCACGCACTGAAGTAAATCATAGAACAGCAATTTGAGGTCCCTTTAGCCGAGGGTAAACATTTTCATGGACGACAACAAAGTCAAATGGCAAAATCGATGGGAACATATTTCTGGCTCAGAGAAACACTGAATAAGATGTCAGATGTCGCCTGTAGTGTAAAGTGTATAGTAGCAGGCTACGGTTCAGGCGTTGATCTCGATCTACGTTACACAACATCACTCCATCTCTGCAAAAAAGGAGAAATGCTCGCTCCGGGCATCTCTATAAATAGAAAAGTCAGTGAAGTGCAAAAGTAGAAGTCTCATTTCACTTTTTTCGTTCTCATCATAGTAACTTTTACTACAACTCTTTACACACTTCAATAATCGTATCATGTTCTCCTTTTTTTACCAAACTGTTGTATTTGGTTACAATACAAGAAAAACGTGCTTCTATTAAGCTTGTAAACTTTCATGGAAACCTACTTGTGATCAAGCAAGCATAACAGTTCATATTGGCACTGCAGAAATAGTAGGCCTACTAGAAATGACCAACAAAATCTTAATTCAAACTGACATTCAATATGATGACAGTTCAGCTGGACATTTGCAGATGCCTAGAGAAAGAAAGGTTGTTGGCAGGTCTGTGGTGCCTTTGTGAACCTTACAACAAATAGTAAATGGAAACTTAACGAAGGAAATTCTTGCTCTTCACTCACCAGAGAGAGAGAGAGAGAGAGAGAAAGAGAGAGAAAGAAAGAGAGAGAGATGCTTACGATTCCCAGCCTCCATCGGGCAGTCTCAGGCACAGTATGACTCATTGTTTACCATCCTCACATGTTCAGTTGTAACAACACAGGGCAAACAATAACAGTCTTACTCTCACCTGTCCACATACCACTGTACGCCACAACCCTGCTTCAACACACACACACACACACACGTGTGTAGTGTACAACCCGACCCAACCCAACCCAGTGTGCACGTGCTCAGCTGGCTTGCAGTGTTCCTGCATAGATAACTCTGGTACTGCTTCAATGGCATGGGTTACATGAGACATTTAATTCAGAAATAACTCAATTTAATTCTGAATAAAGCTCAATTCCGCTTGGAAAACGCCATGTAAAGACTTCACAATTCGGAATTAAATGAAAGTTCAATGTAAACAATTTAATTCTGAATTAAAAATGTCATGTAAACATGGCCACTGTCTCATCTGTCTGAATGCTTTCCTGAATCTACAGGTATAAGAAGTGTGACAGACAAGTGACAGAAAAGACTAAAGAACGGACAGATGCCCGCATTCCCACATCACCCAATCCACAAGGGCAGACGTCTCCCTCCTCTCCACAAAACTCTCGCAGAGAAGACAGAAGATGCATGAGACGGCAGTGTTATGTGAGGACCTGATTTCAGAGCAACAAGTGGTGTTCATGTTTCACTGTGCTTTTATTACATGTGTTATAACAGTACTGTACATTGTAGGCACATTTGATTTTCCTTGTCTTCATACAGAGAGTGGCCAGACACATGCATGGGAGTATTATTAGGATGTGTTTTTCTCTTTTCATATAGGTTTCCACTGCTTGCCAGTCCTTTGCGGAACGAGTGTGACAGATAGAGGGCGCCACACTCACAAAGGGCAATGGCAAGGCGCACTGATGATGGGACCATTTCACAGACAGGCCGTTATCCCAGAGGCGGTTTTACCAATAGGCAGATTAGGCAATTGCCTACGGCCCCACCAAAATAAGCCCACTGTAGGGGGCCCCTCCAATAGTCAGCCGTGCCAAAATGCCAGAAATAATAATTCCAGGGGGCCCTATGTCTATATTTTGACTAGAACCCCCAAATGGGTAAAAGCGCCACTGAGTTGTCCAAATGAGGTGAGACTACCTTTGCACAGGCCTGGAGCAGTAGAGGCAACGTGCCAACCTCTACCCTCCCTTGGGAACGCGCCGAGAGACTGAGAAGAGCCAATTACACTGTAACTGATAAAGGCAGAGGGCCAAATTACTTTATTTTGAGCAGAGAGTGAGTGGCAGTATTGAAGTGCATGCATCCCACAAGGCATGCTTATATGTGGTTACATAAGTTCTGATTCATCGTGAGTTGTGTAACAATAGTAACAGTTGCAAACAAGCTACAATACGCTCTGAGTCAGCCGGCATAATTTAAGGTAGGCACGAGAGGCATAAGCATTATCCTTCATTAAAGATAGGCATCTACTGCATTACTACCGTCATCGTTATTATTTTCTACTTTGAAGTACAGTGCAGGTCTAGATGTAATTAAATGCACCCATTATAATGCCATAACACAAATATAAAAAACACCACACAGCCAGATTAAGAAGAAGGTGGGAACAGAAAAAGGGTGCTAACCAACTCCACCAAAAACAAAACTAAACACAAAAAATTACAAGGACAAAGAAAACCAAACAGAATCTGTACACCAAGGAAATTAAATAACTTTTAAATGCAAATGTCATAGGAGAAGCTCATATCCCTGATTTTTTCCATTTTAATTCATTTTAAAAAGGTGTTTATAAAATATGATTACTGGCAGTTGAGTGTCTCTGGGTCCTAACCACTACACACCAGGAGTAGAACACGTTTTCAACCCACATTTCACAACATGAGCTCAGGAGACAACCAATCGCATTATCACATAACGTGAACATTTTCCATTGACCTTTAAATAACTGACAAACTAAAAGTATCTCGGAAGAACAACAATAATGCATAGAGAAAAAGTCTTTAGGAGGACCTTTGAATAAAGTTCAAGAGGGTCAGTTGATACAGTACATACCTAAATGAGAGGGTGATTAAGGCTTAGTGTTCTACGACTTTGGTACTCGTCTACATGTTGGGAGGGTTCCTTGTGACCATACTTTTAAATAAACGCATTTTTCATATTCCATTTTCCTTTTCCCTTCTTAAAGAAAATCAAAATAAAGCCTGCAAAGACACAGGCACAGTAGATGCTAATTATTAAAAAAATAGGCAATTGCATTGTTTCTGTGTTGGAAATCTGAACGAAGACAAGGTTCTTAAAACGACACTTTCTGGGCAGTTAAACCTTCCACACTGAAGGAGTACCCACAAGGGCATGCTTTGGGCTGAGAGGCTACTTGGGATATGTTTTTAAAGCCAAAAGGAAAACACAGTACTGGATACCTCTGTGCCTTAGGAACCTAAAAAAAACCCTTCCAACTATTTTACTATCCACAGGAAGTCTGTTGCTTTCAGACAAAACAATAACTGTCTGTAGCAGAGCACAAGACTACAATCATTTGCCTATGTTCCTACAGTGCATTCATAATTTCTTCATATGGTCTGTAAGCCATATGTATACAGACATAGACACATTTATACATATGGCAGAGGATAATGTTTGGGGTTTAAGTTAAGAAGAGCCAATTGGCCCACAGCAGCTTCAGGTCATGATAGAAAGGGAATGGAGGAGGAGAGGAGAGGAGTGGATAGGAGAGGAGAGGAGTGGAGAGGAGAGGAGAGGAGAGGAGAGGAGAGGAGAGGAGAGGAGAGGAGAGGAGAGGAGAGGAGTATCACCATCCAAATTACAGCGACCAGTTAAGGAGTTAAGCAAGAACCATGGAAATTTTGCTTCAGGCAACGGTCACGAAATCTGGAAAGGTTCTCTTTTTTTTGCAGAAGCCAGTTCTCAAATAAGAAATCTTTGATACTAGGACTGGAGTGACTGTCTTTCTGAGAGGGACTATTAAGTCTTGTTAAGGGTGTTCCACACATGCACGTAGGTGAGTGTGTTGATGAGTCAAATGCAAAGGTGTTTCCAGGTGAGTGTCTTACTGAATGCAACGGACAGATTAAGTGAGAGTGACTCAGGTGAGAGCCCTACGGAGGGTGACGGAAAGATTGGAGTTTCAGACAAGTGTGTTGCTAAGGGAGATGGGCAAGAGACGAGACCCAGGTGTGTGCTTTGCTGAGGGCGTCGCACAGGTACAGCTAAAGCAGTCTCAGGTAGCCTAAGCGTTCTACTGAGATGGCCAGGTACAGAAGGCTAAGGTGCGTGACTCGAGCCATGGGCAGGTGGGGTGAGGGTTTTGCTAAGGACAATGGATAGACACAGGTACAGATAAAAATGTCAGGTGTATTTCTTGTCAAGGGACAAGTGTGCTCAGTTTAATGTCTTGCGGAGGGTGAAAAACACATATGCGTAAATCAGTCTCAGGTGAGAGGTAATGGAAAGCTACAGGCGTATTCAGGCGAGAGTCTTGTTGAGATCGAGTGGCGGCCAGGTACAGGTGTATTCAGGCGAGAGTCAGATGGAAAGGTACAGGTGTGTTTGCAGACAGGTACAGGTGTTCTCAGGTGAGGGTCTTGCTGAGGGCGATGGAAAGGTACAGG
>NC_085872.1:10233593-10368593 GCF_034702125.1 Engraulis encrasicolus
AGTACCCAAAAAAAACTCAAAAAAGCATCAGTACATCATATATTCAGAACGGGCTAATGGGATTCGCTAACGGAGTGTGAGAAGAAGCCTGGGCGGAGTGGGGGACAGCAGAGTAGCTAGTTGGTGAATAGATGGATGGATGGATGGATGGATGGATGGCGGTGTTGAAGGAGATGAAGAGAAGGAGGAGGGTGGATGGCTACAAAGCTTGGCACTGCTGGACACGAACACACAGCACGGAGGCGGAACGGCGCAATGACGGCAAACACACAAGCATGGATGCACACAACCACGCACGCACGCACGCACGCATACAGGATCCTCGCTGAACTTACGGCAGCAATACCGGCCAGCGAGGCGGGCATGCCTCTACTGTGGCCTCTACTCACGGCGTGACCGGTGGGCCCCAAGGCATGTCCCGGCGTGCCCTGACCTGTGGACAGGTAGTGGGGAAGAGAGACCAGCGTCGACTTCACAAACACAGAAAACACACCTGAGCACACCTGGGTCTTGGCTGGGTTGGGCAGTACACTCCCACCCAGCTGCTTAGAAATGTTTGATAGATTTGATAGGTGAAAGCAAGATTTAACTGGTGAGCGAGCATGTTCCAGTGCCAGAATATGTTATGTTCGATTTTGAATTGAGTTCAGAGTTTAGATCTTAATGATTGTTCTCAATAACCTGACAACCGATCTAGTAAACCTCCAAAACACCTCTTGTGTTGACTGTGACAAGGTTGTGGCATGATAAATCACATATGCCCCATAATTCACTGCACATACTGTGACACCACACCCACACTATGGTTACAGTGGAAAGGCATACAAGGTTGGTTGCGAGAGCTACCACTTTGTTGGATGTTTGGCACGATCTATGGTGTGTGTGTGTGTGTGTGTGTGTGTGTGTGTGTGTGTGTGTGTGTGTGTGTGTGTGTGTGTGTGTGTGTGTGTGTGTGTGTGTGTGTGTGTGTGTGTGTGTGTGTGTGTGTGTGTGTGTGTGTGTGTGGAGTGGGGTTACGGGTCTGTGGAGGGAGGTGTATTCTCGGGCCTTCTTACCACCGCACACCAAAGCCACAGCCACAGGTTTCGTTTCTGCATCTGTTCACCATGGCACATACCAAAATCAGTGAACAGCACACATACTCCCCACACACTGGAGGAGAAGCATGTTTCAACATCCACACCATGGTTCGGCACGTTTCAGCACCTAAGCAAGAGTTTCTCAACGGCTGCTCTACTGCCCACCCCAGGGGGGTGTTAGGGAGCCCTTGGAGGGGGTTAAGAAGGCGTTAGAAGGAAAGAGTTGAGAGAGGGACATTCAGTTGCAAATTGAGAGCAATGGTCCATTTTTTTTTTTTTAACTAAATGGGGCATTGGTAGAGATCTGACATTGGGGGCGTTGGTCGGCTTATGATGAGGTCAAGGGGCCATTTGATCAAAAAAAGGTTGAGAACCACTGAACTAAACCATGTTGAGGTCTATTCTGCCCTACAAAGCAAAAAGGCAGTAACTGCGCAGAGCTAAAAACTGAATAAGTTGACTTTATAATTATACTGCAACCCAGTATGAGTGGTTTTTGGAAGATTATTGACATGTGACAGTTTTGTTCCTTTATATTATCACCTTTTGTGCAGATCAATCATTTCATTTAAATTTAGACTTCGATATATATGGCATTAAAGTCATAGTAGCTCAATTAAACAGCAATGCAATTACTGCCTTTTTGCTTTGTAGGGCAGTATAAAGCAGCCCGTGCGGTGCAAGGTATCTCTGCCATCTGACATGACCTCACATCCATACTGCATAAAGTGTGGTGATGGTGGTTATGGGAAGGTAAGGGGAAGTGTCACATAGCCTAGAACGTGATGTACAAATTGTGGCTTTCACTCAGAGGTCTTTCAGCTGGTACATACTGCAATGGAAAACGAGAGCTCCCATAGACATCTTCTATTTGTTTTTGTTGGCAATAATGAGTAATTAATCAATCGAGAAAGTGTGTGTGTGAGAAAGAGAGAGAGAGAGAGAGAGAGAGAGAGAGAGAGAGAGAGAGAGAGAGAGAGAGAGAGAGAGAGAGAGAGAGAGAGAGAGAGAGAGAGAGAGAGAGAGAGAGAGTGAGAGAGGGGGGGAGACAGAGAGTGAGAGAGGGGGGGAGACAGAGAGTGAGACTGTCAGTGTGTGCTAGATGCTGCCTTTAACGGAGGAGTGGGTGGGGGTACAGTGTGGTGTCAGTGCAAACTACAGCTAATGCTAGCGGGCAGTGCTCACCAGCCAGCGTGGGAATGTCACACTCTCACAGTTCTCTTTAAAGGTGTTAACCATGTTTCTGAGTCACCAGCGAGAGAGAGAGAGAGAGAGAGAGAGAGAGAGAGAGAGAGAGAGAGAGAGAGAGAGAGAGAGAGAGAGAGAGAGAGAGAGAGAGAGAGAGAGAGAGAGAGAGAGAGAGAGAGAATGCCAAAATGTGCTAGATAAACAAAGACAACGGCAGAGTAATACCTCCCATCCTCCATGCCAAAGAAACTGTCATTTCTCTGGGCTCAGGCATGCACATATGACACACCTTGGTGTGTAGTGCTATAACAACAGGACCACAGGCAACATTGTAAAATAAACACAAATATGCATTCCACCATGCACTTCAAACAGAAGCACTACAAGACTATCCCTCCCAGTCAGGAATCCTTTATGAAAATGTATTTAATAATAATAATAGTAATAGTAATAATAATGATGATCATAATGATAATAAATAATAATAATAATAGTAATAATTTAGTTTCAAGATACACAATGAGCCAAAGAATGTGAGCAAAGGACTGTGCTTATGACTGTGTTCTGTTATCCAGTTAACAGATTACCTTAATTTCTGGCCTATAAACTGCACCTGCATATAAGCAGCACCCACACGCGTTTTTTAAAGTGTGAAAACTGACGATTATCTTCACCCCTAGAGCCGACGCAGAGCCATCGCCAAACTTCAGTGGGCTCATTGTATTCTAGAATGTTGCACATTACAGCACGAAACCAAATCGTCTCATTTTTGCTTTTACACCACTGATGCGAAAATCCCATGATATTCCCTGACAGCATGCAAAATGGTAAAATTCCACGACTTTCCATGACTGGAAAAACTTTGATGAAATTCTATGATATTCCAGAAATTCCATGACCCATGGGACCATAGCGCACTTGTAATAACTGCCGTACATATTTGAGTCTCCTGGAAAAAATAGGTTATATTTAGCATTCTTTACAGTAACAGTTATCCTTTACAGTAAACTTTGCCATATCTTCACTTATCGTTCTCTGTGTTGCCTTGCCTAATCAAATGTATTGTGAAAACTTGGTACTGACAATTTATCGGAAAGCCGCACTGTCTTCTTCTGTAGTTTTAATCATCATCATTTTGCAAGAAGGCTGTTGAGATACCATTGAGGAGATAAGGTAGTGTGCCACAAGCCCATGCCCTGCAGTACCAACAACCCTTCATAAAAGAGGAAGCTGCAAATAGAAAGTGCACCACAAACTAAACTTCGGCAAACTGAAGATCAGTTAGAGGCCATTTTTTTTGGAAGACAATAATAATGTTATTATTTTTTCTCTGCCACTGATCAAACAACTGGCCAACCATCAAAACTATACATCCAGGATTTGTTGCTCCATATACAATGAAAATCATTATAGACATTTGTTTTCATCACCAGCCAAAATGGAAAGTAGATATTACTCTTACTAGCCACACACTCACTAATGGATGAAAACTGATATTTCACAAGCATTTGGACGGTTAACTGGTGTTAATTTAGAGCCCTTATTATACATAATCTAAAAGAGAGACTAATAATTTTTTCAACTGCAATTCGGTCGGTGCACATATTGACATCCATCTTGAGCTGGTTCAGAGAGACAAAATGTAAGTTAGAGATTTCTCAGGGAGGCTGACAATCAGATCTGTGGTCAAAATGCGTGGGCCCGAGGTCAGAAGAGAGGCAAACCAGTGAGTCATACACCGCACTTGTCACTGACAACCACACACACACACACACAGTCACTTTTCTTTACACGCACGCACGCACACACACGCACATCTTTTGAGATCTACCAGTATCTCCCATTTGTACAGTATGCTGTAAATCCCTCCTGTCCACATTATACTCTAATGCACACGTATTGAAATTCCTCACATATCTCTTTTTTCGCAAGACTGTGATTTACTTGGTCACTTTGTCACATCTGATGTGATTCAGATTCATATGAGCCCTTGTGGAAAAGACGAGCTAACATTGCATCGCCTATTCATTTAACTTCGCTAAATCTCATAGCATATAGTATAGCATACCCATAAGATGTAGTATATTGAAGAAGCAAAGAGGAAAGTGGCGTCATATTTTGGTTCAGTAATTCAAATGTGGGAATTCAGCATGAAACATTAGTGGGTAAATGAATGAAAATTCATTTTCATTGAATTTTCACCATCTCAGACCGGTCTCTTTTGCTTCTTCAATGTAAGACTCCTATTAGTAAACAATTAGTTAAAATCCAGAAAGAATAACAATGGCCAGATCAAGATCAAGGCACAGTAAACACACTCTCTGTGCCATTATTCATGGCTGTTTATACTGAACTAGTGATGGGGTGATGTGATGTGCGTGTGTGCGTGTCAAGCAACTGGGGGTATACTAATAAGCTGATTCAGTTGTAAACCAGGTTTAAGTTAACACTGAGTTAGAGGTAAATCATCTAATTAATAGATAGATAACTAAATGATTTATGCAGGTATATCTATTAGTATATCTATATGGGCACCGTCTGACGATATCGGCTCCAGGCCAAAAGCCACAGTCGCTTAGGGAGCGGCTGCACGTGGCATCACCTGATGTATTCAACAAGTTGAACTCTGGGAAACCAGTGACTTCCAGGAAAGGCTGGATGGCAACTGAGGAAGATCAGTGACGCTGGAGAGACAGCTGACCTCCAGGAAAGCCTGGCACGGGTGCATGAGGCTGGCAACCTTATGTGCAGCACTCGCAAGAGGGCACCACAGCAAGCTACTAAAACCCAAAAAGAGCAATACCCCCAGAGTCTCCCGAGAGGGGGGGAGGATGAGAGACTCGCACGGACAGACACAACGGTACCGACCAGGATCACGACACGGCTAACGAGAAGGCTCACCCAGACTACATTGACAGGGACGACATCAGAGGTCAGATGCCAATGCGGCAAAGTATGTAAGAACACCAGAGGGCTGAAAATACATCAGGCCAAGGCCAAGTGTGGAAAAGAGGCAACGTTCTTGCAGCGCAGTGTGGCAACACCACGTGAGACGCAGGAGAACCCCAGTCAGGAGGCACCCCACAGCACTGGAGATCTCTTGGCAATGACGCTGCCCCAGAACCGCACAACGGCCAACTCTGATGCCTCCCAGCAACCTCAACCTGCAAAGGAGAGAGTGAAATGGCCAAGGATGAACAGCGACAAAGAGTGGCAGCAGTTAGATGAGGACCTGAACAAGATCCTCGAAGTGGCACTAGCAGGGACAGCAGAGAGGAAGATTGAGACAATGACTACGATCACTTACAACGTGGCAAGAGAGCGGTTTGGCACTGAGGAGAGAAAGGCAACTGACCCAAGAGCGCGACAGCCTAATCGAAGGGAGAAGGAGATGCAGGGCCTGCGGAAAGAGGTCAAGTCACTTTCCAGGCAGTTCAGGGTCGCAACAGAAGAGGAAAAAGTGGGGATCAAAGACCTAACAGCCACACTTCGTGACCGGCTTCGCAGGCTGAGGAAGGCGGAGCAGACACGAAGGGAGAGGAGGAGGAAAGGGTCCAGGAGGGCGCAGTTCATAAAGGACCCCTATAGATTCACCAAGGGCCTACTAGGGGAATCTAGATCAGGAACTCTGACCAGCTCTAAAGAGGAGGTAGAGGACGCCCTCAGGTCAACGCACTGTGACCCACAAAGACATGAAGATCTGGGCAACCACCCAAGAATCATCAATGTCCCACCCCCTTCAAAACAGCTAGAGACCAGAGAGCCAACATGGAAAGAAGTGGAAGAGGTAGTAAAGAGGGCGAGAACCGCATCAGCCCCTGGACCAAGTGGATTACCCTACAAAGTCTACAAGAAGTGTCCCCTTCTTCTACGTAGGCTGTGGAAGATCCTGAGGACAATCTGGTCAAAGGGCAGCATTCCAGCATCCTGGAGGGTGTCAGAGGGGTGTTTTGTGCCAAAGGAGAAAGACTCTTCTACAATCAGCCAGTTCCGCACCATCTCCTTGCTGAGTGTAGAAGCCAAGATTTTCTTCTCAGTCTTGGCACGGCGCATGACAGCTTACATGACGCAGAATGGTTATGTTGACACCTCAATCCAGAAGGGAGGCATACCAGGGTTCTCCGGGTGCCTGGAACATACTGCTGTCCTCAGCCACCTGATCCAGGAAGCCAAGAGAAAGAAGGGCAACTTAACAGTTGTCTGGTTGGATCTGGCCAACGCGTATAGGTCTATACCCCACACCCTCATCGACAAGGCCATGGAGCTGTACCACATCCCCGACAAGATCAGGCAGATGAATAATAACTAAGCTGCGCTTCCAGACTGCCAGGTTCACCACCGCGTGGCAGTCACTGGAGAAGGGGATTGTAACAGGGTGTACAGTCTCACCCATCCTCTTCATCATGGGGATGAACCTCCTAGTTACAGCTGCAGAAGCGGAGGCTAAGGGACCAGTGACTGCAGCAGGAAGCAGACAGCCACCCCTGAGAGGATTCATGGACGACCTCACTATAACAACTACAACACACGTGGAGGCCAGATGGATCCTGAAGACCCTGGGGGCTTTGGCTTCATGGGCAAGGATGACATTCAAGCCCAAGAAGTCCCGAAGTCTGGTAATAAGGCAGGGGAAACTGACTGAATCCTTTGAACTGCAAGTCCAAGGCGAACAGATCCCAACAATCAAGGAGAACCCCATCAAATGCCTAGGGAAGTGGTATGATGACACCCTCAGTGACCGGAATAACATCACCGACACAGGGAAGCAGACCGACGAATGGCTAAGAAGGATTGAGAGGTCTGGTCTACCTGGTAAGTTTAAAGCCTGGATATACCAGCATGGGCTCCTACCAAGGCTGATGTGGTTACTGACGGTTTATGAGATCCCATTGACTGTAGTGGAGGGGTTGGAAAGGAGAGTGAACAAACATCTGAGGCGGTGGCTTGGCATCCCTCCCAGCTTCACAGCAGTGGGACTCTATATCCGGTCAGGACAGCTGCAACTTCCATTTTCCTCTGTGGTAGAGGAGTTCAAGGTGGCCAAGTGCAGGGTGACCTTGATGCTAAGGGACTCTAAAGATGAGCGTGTCAGCAAAGCCGGAGTCACCACAAGAACTGGCCGCAAGTGGCTGGCAGACGCTGCGGTCAGGCAAGCTGAAAGCTCTTTGGAGTTGAGGGACATCGTCGGCAACGTTTGCACTGGCCGCCAGGGACTGGGAACATCACACTTTACACAGTGGAAGAAGGCAACTGCGCAGCAGAGGAGGGAGATGGTGCAAGCCGAAGTGCGTTACCAGGAGGAGGAAGCGCGGAAGGCAAAGGCTGTCGAACTAGCTACCCAGGGGACTTGGACCAGATGGGACCTCCCAAACAGGAGGGTCACGTGGTCGGAACTCTGGAGGCTGGAGCCATTCCGTGTAAGCTTTCTCTTGAGGTCTGTGTATGACGTACTGCCGTCACCAGTGAACTTGGCAAGGTGGGGCCTGAGGGAAGACCCGCTCTGCAGGCTGTGTGGGAAGAAGGGGACCCTGTCCCACATCCTAGCAGGGTGTCAGACAGCTCTGGCCCAGGGGAGATACAGGTGGAGGCACGACCAGGTGCTCCGCGTGATCGCAGACATCCTAGAGCAGGCCAGGAGAAGACCGCAACCTCCCAAGCCACAGGTACCAGCAGTACAGTTCATCAGGGCAGGAGAGCAGACATCCTCTGTGAAGAGAGCTAGGAGCAACATCCTCCAAGGGGCACAAGGATGGGAAATGTCAGCTGACCTGGGAAGGAAGCTCACGTTCCCCCCTGTTGTCCAAACCACCTTGAGGCCTGATATAGTTATCTGGGCAGAGCAGGCCAAGAAGATCGTCCTCGTGGAACTAACAGTGCCATGGGAGGAAGGCTGCGATGAGGCCCACGAGAGGAAGAGACTGAAATATCAAGACCTCATAATGGAGTGCAGGGAGAAAGGCTGGCAAGCTTGGTTATTTCCAATCGAGGTGGGGTGTAGAGGGTTCCCGGCACAGTCAGTATGGTCGGCGCTCACTACACTCGGCGTGGCAGGCAGAGAGCGTAAGGCAGCAGTGCGCAGGATAGGGGAGGCAGCAGAATGAGCCTCTTGTTGGCTGTGGTTTAAGAGGGAGGAGGAGGGCTGGAGGCCTGGAGCCGATGAGCAGTGACCTGGCCACCACTGCTGACCCGCCAGCTGGAGGGTGTTACGGTTAAGGGTCGAAACACCCCAAGACGGCTGGGCACCGTCTGACGATATCGGCTCCAGGCCAAAAGCCACAGTCGCTTAGGGAGCGGCTGCACGTGGCATCACCTGATGTATTCAACAAGCAGGTATTCCACTTTCTATAGGTTAACTAAGCCTGTTGTTTCTCTTCACCATGTTCTTAGTACAGTTAAGGACAATATTATTTACCCCCCTCCAGAAATCAGACATCTCTCTTGATTTCTCAGTCAGAATGACCGTTATTAACAAGTTTTTGTTATTATGGAAACAACTAGACTCTGGAGATAGTGTCCAATAAGTTGAATTTAGATTAGAAAAAAATGGCAAAAATCACTAGGACAAAATTATTACCCACCTGATCATTAATAGTCAATACGGTGCCATTTATGATAAGTTTTGCTAATAATATTGTTCTCAACTGTATACCCCCTGGTTGAGCATCTTCTGCTGAAACATCCCAAAGTATGACAACACAGCCACATCCCGATCTGCTGAATCAGGGATGGGGTGGGGAACCTATGTCTCGTTATTACTCCAAGCGCAGGTCAGGAGGGGAAGAATGGTCTAATCATTTTATTCAACAAAAGCCGCTACAGTGTTGAGCTGGATCAACACCTGGCAAGAGTGCCCTAACTAAGCTACACTGTATTATTATCTGGAAAATCTTTTCTGCAGATGCTTTGAGAACAACATTTAAAAATATATATATTATTACTTTAAATCAACCACCTTTTGGCAAAAATGCACAACAACTGTTAGTACACGTGCCTATGTGTACATTTCATCACACATCCACCACACTGGGCCCACAACTAGCCAGTGGTGGGAAAAAAAGAAAATGAAATCACACTTCACTCTGGTGAGAACACAGCACGTTCATGCCCGCATGTTTCCTGTTGATAAGCTCAAAAATAGGAAATTCTAAGAAAGGGGAAGCTGTTTTAGCCACACACACACGTTCCAGGCATGCTGCAGGCCTCGGCTACTATGAAGCACACTGACACAGTTTTTCAAACTGCCATTCAGCTGTGTCGCTCAGTGGCCCATTGTCATTTGAGGAGGTGAGTTCAAAGAGGACAAACCCAATAATACAAGTCGATTTTGGTTAATTGGTAATCACTTCATATCAATGTCGATTGCATGATGCTGACACCCGATATATACATCACCTACCTTCACTCAGTGTCACTGTCGTCTGAAGGGGGGAAGGGGAGGTTGGTTAGCGGAATAATGCCATGTTCTAACAGTAGATCAAGCATGGAAATTAAAATCCTATCTGCTGTATCTATGCAGCAAAGTCATAGAGGCTCATAACACAACATTCCCCCCTTATGGGAGCTCACAATGTCCTTTAAAAAGCAATAAGTGTATAAACACTGACTATGTACCTGTGATTAGAATTAATGGGATTCTAGGAGGGGGAAAAAATGACCAAGACAGCAGCTGACAGATCAGATAATGGGTCATCAAAAAGTACAATATGATAAGTTTAAATGAAGTGTTGCGATATGGACAGCCAATGCCCTACCCTGAACTCACACTGAACGCCACTGAGTAATGCACTAGTCATAACTTGCCCTCACATTTTTGCAGATTTGTGAGTATATCTTTTCATAGGAGAGCATTAAAGAAATTTCACTTTGACACAATGATTAGTGGCTTTTTTAACAACATATATAACCGCTAAAATGTCTTGTTCACTCAGAAAGAATAAAAATACAGCCATTAATGTTTGAACATTGCCCACAAAAGTGAGTACACCCCAGATTAAAATCCGATTTCCTACAACTCACATGTTTACCACCACACATGCTTGACACCATCTCAAGCACATTTGTTCATCTTGGTCTCTTCAGACCACACAACATGGTTCCAGTGATCCATATCCTTGGTCTGTTCATCTCTCTTGAGACCAAGATAAACAAATTTGCTTTAGATGGTTTCAAGCAAGTGTGGTGGTAAACAAGTGAGTTTTACAAAAAAAAGTTTATCCTTGTGATAGTCAAGCATGGTAGTGGGACTGACATGGTTTGGGGATGCATAAATGCTGTTAACATTGGAAATCTGAATTACACCTAAAAGAAACATGCATGTCAACATGCACTGTGACTACTGAAGCAGATCATGATACTCTCCATAGGATTGCATTCAAATCTCACACCAATCTATTGACGCCAGGTGCAGACTCAAAATTTTAAAGTTCAATGTAAAGAAAGGTTGAAACACACACCGATGACCTCCCTTTTAATCCCTTTTCATTTTGAGACGAATCGAGCAAAGACGGCCCCTTCTCTACCGGATTTTAATCTGGGGTGTACTCACTTTTGTGGGCAATGTTCAAACATTAATGGCTGTATTAAGATTTTTTTCTGAGTGAATGAGAAATTTAAGCAGTTATATATGCTGTTAATAGGTCACTAATGATTGTGTCAAAGTGAAATTTCTTTAATGCTCTCCTATGAAAAGATATACTCACAAATTTGCCAAGATGTGAGGGGTGTACTCACTTACGTGACATACTGGACACCATATCGTTCAATAAATCTTCATATTCATACATCATTTTCAGTCTGGTTTTTATCCAGTGACCCACAAGTCCAGTTTACAATCCTGCCATGGGCCGAAAGTAAACACCCCACCAATAATCCAATTACGGCGTTTAGCTGGCCGTTCTTTAACCCCCATGGGTTCCTCTGTGGCAGTGGTCCAAAAGGCTATAAAGGGGATGACTTATGCATTTGGGAAAAGAGCATTAGGGCATATTATGAGCTAATAATTAGGAGGCATGATCCTATGAGCACCTCAAAAGGCCTCAACACTGATTGCTCCAAATGAGCTGTGTCAGCGTAACTGAAGAGGTTGACTGACCCATACCCATGGAGACTTTACTTAAATAATTAATAAACTTCACAATATAAAACTTCAGTTCCTAAAAACAAAACAAAAAAACATTACAAGTAGTAAAACTGTTCCATTTCAATGACACAGGACAGGTTTATCTTAGAAATGATGCCATTCAACTGCAGAGCATCACTAAATGGATCAGCTGCTGGCATTTCTTTTATTAAGGACTTCCTTAACACCTTAATTCAGTATTTACGAGGGATTTTTTTCAGAAACATGTTAATACACACAATTGGCGAAAGAACAAGTGCGGTTACTTACTGGAGCTGTAGGGAGGAGGAGCTGGTTTAGGTGGAACATTCTTCTTGGGAGGATGGGAGGGCCGCCTATCGAATGCAGATCCAGAGAAACCCTGTTCATGACAGCACCAGAAACCATAATATTAGGGAGAAAAGTATGAAGTAATTAATAGAGGTGCTTCTGAAAAAAAAAACACAGACATCTATTTATTCAATTGCAGCTGACAGCTGAATTTGAAAAAAAGTAACAAAAAAAACCTTGTAAATATTTTGTCTTACTTTTTCAGGAATAACACGGTCATACTGTATGCCAAATCACACAGATGTGTAGTACTATGTGTTGTAAAACTATATATTCTGTGCTGAGTGCAATGCTGTGAGCTGCTTTGGACAGAAACTGCATTGTGGATGTTGGCAGTCTAAAACTAAAACCACTAGGAAGGAGGAATTTTAAGTAAAAATAACAGAATAATAATAATAATAACAGATTCCATCATCTCTGCGTGTTTGTGTGTGTGTGCATGTGTGCATGTGTGAGTGTGAGTGTGATTTTGAGTGTGAGTGTGTGTGTTTGTGAATGTGTGGGTGTGTGTGTGTGCATGCGTCCCTGTGTGTGTGTTTGTGCGTGTAGGGCAGGGGTCCGGCCCGCGGGAGGGTTCCATCCGGCCCGGATGTAAAAAAAAAAAAAAAAAATATTTTTCTTTTTTTTTACTTTTTTTAAATTAAATAACCGAAATGCGCAATTACGGCCCTCGGGGCAAAATCGAAACCTGCATGACATTAACCCAATGGTCCCTCTGTTACACTGTATATATGTAGTAAAGTGCACCTCACACTTCTATTATAAATAGTGAATTTGTACTGTAACAGGCATTTCATAAAGCTCATATATTATAGACCTCATATATAGAGATAAAATGTTAATACTTCTTATTCGTATTGTATTGGTATTGGTTGTAATTAAATAATATATATAATAGGATTTGTATTGGTTCCTATTAAGCTCAAACTGGAAACGGGATGTTAGAATGCGTGAAAATGCAGGAAATTACATATAAGAAATACAACATTTTCTGGGGGTAAACCCCCAGACCCCCTGCAAAAATGAACTGTCCCATATTTAATTAATTGACGGTTGCCAATGAATGAATGAAGTCAAGGAAATTTTGCATAGGATTATCAGTATTGCATTGCTTTCTACATATTCAACACACTTAAAACGTGATAGTACTGAACACTAATCCTCTGCTTTACGTTTCTTTTTCTTTTTTTTTGGCGATGATGTTACTAATGCGGCCCGCTTGAGGTCCACATGGGTTGTATGCGGCCCCCGGACCAAAATGAGTTTGACACCCCTGGTGTAGGGGAAAGGCAGCTGTGTGATGACTAGCATCTGCAGCATCATACAATGCATACAGCAGAACCTGCGTCACACTCCCCAGGGCCCCAACGTCCAGTCCTGTCCTGTCCTCCGCCCTACCTTTGACATTTGCCCAAAGTCGGCAAAGCCGGTCTTCCCCCCAAAGGCACCGTCAGCAAAGGGGTCCTCTGTTCCAAACGGATCTTAAGGGAGCAGGAGGGAGAGATGGATGGAGATGGGAGGAGGAGGAGACGGGAGTTTTGTGGGAGAACGAGAGGTGGAAAGAGGAAAAACACACACGCACACGCACACGCGCACACACACACACACGCACACACACATACACACACACACGACTTAATGGAAACATCTAGTAATGCAAAATTCCTCAAAAACCACACACTCCCTGAGACCTGTACCTCACCCCTCCCCCAACAATCTCCCGTGTTGGGCTTATTCAAACGTCCAGGTGCTATTTTAGGAGTGAGGGGGCATGTGGTTTTCCATGACTTACCAGGGCAGCAGAAACTGCCTTTTTGTTGGGCCTGACGTATGTCTTTAATTAACCCATTAGGGGAGGTAAGTGGACCCAGTGTTGTCCTCTCTCGGACAGGGCCTCTGCTTGTGTCATTGTGGCATGCATGCGTTGGACTTAATGAATAAATTGACAAATGCGGGTCAACGAAGGAAAAAAGGAGAAAAAAAAACAGACAGAGAGAGAGAGAGAGAGAGAGAGAGAGAGAGAGAGAGAGAGAGAGAGAGAGAGAGAGCGAGAGAGAGAGAGGGAGAGGGAGAGGGAGAGAGACGGAGCAAAAAAAAGTGAAAACACAACAAAACTTTGTAACAGAATCTGTTTGTTGTGAACTTTCAGGTTACAAAGGTGACATTCAGGACTGTATGAATCCAGAAATTATTCTCTGAGGTGCCTGTGTGTGTGTGTGTGCGCGTGTGCACATGCGTGCGTGTTACATGTTTTTTTCCACTTCGAGGGGTGTTATGTGTGAAGTGTGCTAAACAGCTGAAGCTGTGTGTTTTCAGGCACACACATGTGCACCCAAACCTGTGTGTTTCTCGTTAATTAAAATTACTTCCTTTTAAAGACAAAGTGAGAGAAAAAAACGTGTGAGCGACAAATGTGTATGTTTACACATGAGTCGTGTGTAGGAGGCAGTGCATGCTTCCATGTTTATGTATATGGGCATCTGTAGATGTGCCTAAGTACACTACATGCATGTCATGCACACATTTGTGCATATGTGTGTGTGTATGTGAAAGAAAGGCAATATTGAAAGGGGAAAGTGTAAAATCGGCTATCCACTTAAACAGCAGCAGCTAATTAAATGGGGAATTGTGTGTGTGTGTGTGTGTGTGTGTGTGTGTGTGTGTGTGTGTGTGTGTGTGTGTGTGTGTGTGTGTGTGTGTGTGTGTGTGTGTGTGTGTGTGTGTGTGTGTGTGTGCGTGTGCGTGCATGTGTCTGTGTGTGTGTGTGTGTGTGTGTGTGTGTGTATGTATGTATGTGTGTGTGTGTGTGTGTGTGTGTGTGTGTGTGTGTGTGTGTGTGTGTGTGTGTGCATGTGTGTGCGTGTGTCTGTGTGCCCGTGTGTGTGTGTGTATATGTGTGTGTGTGTGTGTGTGTGTGTGTGTGTGTGTGTGTGTGTGTGTGTGTGTGTGTGTGTGTGTGCGTGTGTGTGTGTGTGCCTGTGTGCGTGCATGTGTGTGCGTGTGTCTGTGTGCCCGTGTGTGTGTGTGTGTATGTGTGTGTGTATGCAGTCGGCACCTTCATCCAAAGTGGCTTACAGTTATTTACAGGGTATTGGTTACAGTCCATGCCTCCATGGAGCTTTAGGTGCCTTGCTCAAAGGCACTTCAGCCATGGATGGAGGAGTAGAGAGGGGTAAGATTGGGATTCGAACCTGCAACCCTCTGACCTTAAGACCACCTCCCTAACCTTTAGGCAACGACTACCGTTGAATAGCATCCTGCCATTCTGTCTTGTTTTTGTGGAGTTAGAAAATACGTTCATAACTTTTTGAGTTGTCCTGCTGACAAACAGACAGACAAACCAACGCGACCGAAAACATAACCTCCTTGGCAGAGGTAATGAATCTTTCTATAAACACAATGCCATTAAACTAGAATCAGACTAGGCCATGTCACTTTACTACGTAGCACAGAAACATTCACTGAATCACATATCTATACTTAATGGTCCTGAATGTCACCAAACACAATATTACACAATAGAACACAAACACCGTTACATTTTCTTGACGATATTTAGCTGAGCCAGTGTGGTAGACAAAATCAAGCTAAATATGAAAAGCGTTCTGTGCAGCACCGAGGTGCAGGCCGCGACTGTACAGAAATCAGTCACCAAGCCCCCTCTGCAGAGCTGAGCAGACACTTTGCAGAGCTGAACGTATGGTTATCCTGGGCTGAAATGTCTGTCGCCGGTCGGTACTCTAGCGGACAGTGTGAGGTCCTGATTGGCCTGGAATTGACGTCATTATGTCCTTGAGTTCTCAGCAGGGAAAAATGCCACGCCCTCCAGTTATGTCAGTGCGAGAAGTCTAAGTTCAGTGCAGGAGAAGTCTAAACCTAGCTGAAGTACTGATTGTGTTGCAACACTAGTACATGATCTTACTTGGTTTATACACCAGTTGTTTCCACTGCGCCTTATGAGGAAGATACACAGTATGAGTACTTAAACTTCATACAACTCTGGTGCAGCATACGGTATTCCCCTTTTTAACTGTCCTTACATGGCCGCTCACCGCATTAAACAACACTATAACACCTGATAATGTCAACATGAGAACTGCTACGTGCAAATTGTCAGCTGTGCAGTTAACCCAAATGGTGACAGGACGTTGTGCTATTAAAAATATCTGAGTGTGAAGCTGAAACAGTTAAAAGCAGGGTTAGAAGCAAATACATTGCAGAAGCAAAAAGTAAAAAATTGCTGATAAAAGAATAGCATAAGCAACATGGAGTACCTAGTTAGGGAAGTTAAAAATACAATGTATATTTCCATGAATAAAAAACTACATCTCCCAAACGTTTTTTCTTTTTTTATTGACACATCACACTTATGTGCTAGTGCACATGTGGGTGCGCGTATGCATGCATGCGTTTGCGTGAGTGCATGCGTGTTGTAAGTGTGCGTGCGTGCGTGCTGCTAGGTATGCCTGTGTTGCTGAATAGAGTGTCTGAGCTCTTCTGTTATGCTTGGCCACAAAGCAAAGCTTGTTTCCCTGCACTATTTTCAGCTGGACAGCAGTTAAATGCGTGGGCAGGAGACCTAAAAATAGCACCCAACCAAAGGAAAATATGAGACTGCACATATACATAATATATATGCATCTCACTTTAACCACCACTAGAAACAATAATTTATCTTTTAAAAAATCTATAAATCATTACAAGAAAAACACAAAAAATGTCCTGATGACTAATGAGCTTGTGGAGGATGTGTTGCATTTTAGTAATACGTCCTTGGGCTGCACCCACGAGTGGAAAAATGGCTTGGAGGTGGAAAAAAGCACAAGTCATTTTCATAGCTATTGGCAGCTACTGTTTTATGAAGTGTGAACGTGTTCACAAGTAGGTTTCTCAGCAGAGTGAGTCGGATTTTGCTTGCACTCTGACCTGCTACATCACACACACACAGGGGTTTCCTCACCCTCTGCAACTGAGACAGGCCCTCACCTTACTTTCAGTTAGTGACACTCAAGAGCCATGCACGCACACACTCACTCACTCACTCACTCACTCACTCACTCACTCACTCACTCACTCACTCACTCACTCACTCACTCACTCACTCACTCACTCACTCACTCACTCACTCACTCACTCACTCACTCACACACTCACACACTCACACACTCACACACACACTCACACACTCACACACTCACTCACACACACACACAAAGACACACACACACAAAGACAGAGACAGATTAGCAACACAAGCACATACATACATACAATATGTCTCTCCAGTTCTTTTAAACCCCTTCAAAAATGACATTTAAAAAATCCATGCACACAAATGCATCCCCTCTCTCCACGCACCTCTCCTGGGGCTCATTCTCTATACCGCGTGCACTATATGGCCTGTGAATTACATGGTTTCGTTGCCCACGTAGTGCAGCATGTCATAAAGAAGTGTACAGTACATTTCACATTCAGCTCTCGACCTCTTCTGTTCCACACGCAGGCACTTGTGGGTTAGCTTTGAACTGGTACAAGAATGCTTGGCCAGAGTGCCTCACTATTCCTCCCGTCTAGAGCTTGACTGGTCATCCGAAGCACTTTACGAAGAACTGTTTGTTGAAATACTATGTATCCATTTAAAACAAAACAAAAATAGAAAATGATGCTTTCATTTTACCCCTCAGTTGAAATCGCTATTTTGATTTCATTATATTGAAAAGTAAGGATAAATCAGGCTAATCATTAACACGGTTTCAATTAGATCTATTAGATGACATAAGTGAAATAAATCATTTGTGACCTATTCAATCAACACTATTTATAAAGTGCAATGTTGGTCAGTAAGTTGCTCTGGACAACAATAGTAGGCACATGCACCACACGTGCTTGATGTGGCCTGAGCTGCAACATGCAGTTCAGGAACGCACTGCAAATGAGGATCTCTTACATTCGAAAGTGTAGGTTGGCCGTCTTTCAAGTTTATAATTTCTTAGAATTATGTACGCAGCATGCACCCATAATTTGGGAGCACGCATTGGACCAAGCTGAGCCATGTTCACCCCACGTTCACCCTCCCTCTGTTAGCCTCCCCTCCTGTCCCAGTCCTTTGTCTCCTCACAGACCAGAAAACTACAGAGTCCAGGACCAAGGCAAACAAACGCGCTGTGGCTACTATGGGCAGATTGAGGAAAAAAATATAGAAATGGCCAGTGTCATATGACACTTGTCTACTTGGACACATGGGCACATCGTCGCCAACACACATGCACACACGCACGCACGCGCGCACGCGCGCACGCACACAAGACAGAGGAGGCCTGCCATTTTCAGTGAAGCGGGTGTGTGCATCACTTCAGTGGAGACAATGGTCAGGGACAAATGTGGTTAAAATGTATAAATACACATGGACAGAGAGAGAGAACGGGAGGCAATGCTTAGTTAAAGAGCAGGGACTTATGGATGGATGGATGGATGGATGGATGACAGCTCATATGGAGGAATGGATGAAGGAAGGGAAGGAGGGTCAGATGGATGGATAGATGGATGGATGGATAGATGGATGGATGGATAGATGGATGGATGGATGGATGGATCAAAGGATGGAGAGATGGATGAAAGAATGACAGATCAATTGGGAGAATGGAGGAAAGAATGAAGGAAGAGAAGGAGGGAATGATGTATGATCAAAGGATGGAGAGATGGATGGAAGAATGACGGATCAAATGGAGGAATAAAGGAATAGATGAAAGAGGAGAAGGAGGGATAGATTAGATAGATAGATGGGTGGATGTATGGATCAAAGCATGGATGGATGAATGGAAGAAAAGAATAGCCTACCTGAGTCTTTCGCTTTGGAGCTGGGCTGTGTGAAGGGGCTGCTGCCTCGGGACAGGCTGGGCTGGATGTGGGGACAGAAAGAGGGAGAGGACGGACATTTCAGCACGGGAGAGATATAAAAGAAAACAAAATGAAAATAGCACCACTGCACTGCAATTTGTGGAGAAAAGGTGTGGATATCATGTGAAGAATAGAAACACCTTCAGCAGTGGTTGTCTGAAAAAACATACACACACGCACACACGCACGCACTATTACCTTTGCTGAACTTTTCCCAAAGGGGTCAGCAGAGCCAAAAGGATCAGCAGATTTGAAAGGGTCGTTTTCTTTGAACGGATCGCCACCAAATGGGTCTGGAAGAAAGCAGACAACAGTTTCGGGATCTATCGCATTCAGAACCTCTCCGTCTCAAATGAAAGCCCATCTAGGAGACTCACAAATGTCATTGTCACACAGCACTCCGCAGCACACGGCGCACACAACAAAATTACATTTATGCCTATTGCAAAGTTGCACAAATATGTAATATCAAAGTGTACTATGTAATATGCAATATCAACGTGCTAGTGTTGTACTTACAGCACATCCACAACATCACTTCTACGCAACACAATTCCGTCATGGAGAGGTACTTTTTTAAACATGAAAAAAAAAATCGACAATATTCCTCAGCAGTGAGCTCACCTTGAAAGGGGTCTGATTTAAAGGGGTCCTCTGACTTGAAGGGATCTGCAGGAACCTCTTTGGCTGTGCTGCTATTGAACATGGCTATCCTAGACCGGAAGGAGCTCGAGCTGGTCTCCTGTAATGAAGAACAGACAGGCACGTACGCACACGCACACGCGCATGCACACACACCCACACCATGAATGCATGAATGCACACAACACAGACATGCACACATATAGAGTGTGTATAAACAGTATAAACATTAAAAGATGCAATTAAAGATAGTTTGTACAACCACTGGTCAAGAGGCAAGCAGAGATTTGTCAAAACATGAGGAGAGATAGGGGTTAAATAACCATATACATTCAAGTAAGGCAATCAAGAGTTGCTGTGATAGTTTGTGAGTGAGTGTTTCAACTATGCTGCTTATTGAAACTGTGCTACCTATTGCCACATCTGATCATTTCATGAATATTGACGAGGTAATAAACTAATATAAATGTTAATAATACTATCAATTAATAGATACTGCTAATTAATAATACTAGCATCACCAAAGAACAGTACGCTTTGCAGCAAAATTCCGGAAATTCAACATGGCGGACATGAAGAACATCCACCTTTTCATGTATGAAAAATGCAATTTTCCCAGAACTTGGTGGTGGTGCGTACTCTATTCATGAAAAAGGTAACATTTGTGAATGGGCAACATTAATATTTTTAGCAGTTTCTTTCCAGAATTACCGTGCACATTTAATGCAACTGCATAATTATGCAAATCAAAACAAAACTGAATACATAATTCATAAGCAACAACATACTCCCACACACACGTACGGTACATAATTACAGAAAATCACACAAGTCACACAAATCCATTAACAACTAGTTATGGTTACATACTTAAACGCAAAACACACACTCGCGTGCGCAGGCACACACACACACAAACAATTATAAAAACACTCATCCATTTCTAATGAATGTACCTTGTATGTTAAGAAAAACACACACACACACACACACACACTCACCATGCCATCGACGGGGCGTTCAGTGATCCTGTGGCTGGGCAGGGGGTCGTCAAGCTCGGGGAAGCGTTCAAGGTCGGCCAGGGAGCCGTTCATGGCCTTGCTGTACTCCTCGATGATCTTGGTCAGCTCCGCCTGGCTGTCCCGGATCCTCGTCATCTCGTCCTTCGCCTGGGGGGGTCAGAAGGGGAGAGAGGAGGAGGGGAGGAGGGGAGGAGGAGGGGGCACAGGAGAGAGGAGGAGGGGAGGAGGGGAGGAGGGGAGGAGGGGAGGAGGAGGGGGCACAGGAGGAGGGTGGAAATGTATTCAACATCACAATTCATCACAATTGCAGAAGCCACAGCAGGGGGGTGACCAATTTTAGCATGTTCAGGTCATAAGAGCCTGTGACATTGCATGTTAATGACACAGATCTGAGCATTCATGAACTGGAAAGTTTGTCATAATGAAATAATAAAATTGAAATAAAATAGAACTATGCCCCACAATGAACCCAACCCCCTCACACTTGGCTTCTTCTCAACGCCCCCTGAGGGGTTGTAGAGTCTCCGTTGAGAAACACTAGCCTGGATCAGACGTGTCACCTTTCTTACATACCTTCTCCTTATGATGCACCAGCATAAACAAACACCAGCTGTGTGTCGTTTTTGAGCGACAGTTCTAGAGAATTTTGCCACACACAATTAATTAACATAATTAATTAACAACTCCCTCTTCCCACGAAACAAGATTGTAACATACAGTACATCCTGCAATATCTCACCTACAGAAGCATGATGCCATTTAACTATATGTGGTGTGCACACGTTCTATATGCGAATCACATAATCTAGATAACATCATTTCATTTCCTGCATTGAAGTTGCATTGTTTATCCAAATTTTGCTCAGCAGAAAGATAGCAGTGTGTCTGTGAGAGAGAGAGAGAGAGAGAGAGAGAGAGAGAGAGAGAGAGAGAGAGAGAGAGAGAGAGAGAGAGAGAGAGAGAGAGAGAGAGAGAGAGAGAGAGAGAGATAGAATCAGTTATAGGAAGTGAACACACCCTTAGGTATTTACCACACACACGTGCCAAGATCTTCCCTATCAGATTTAAGGCAATGAATTGAAACTTTGCAGAGAGTTGAGAAAGTCACTTCAAATGTTGCACAACTCAACCCTCCTTTCTGGCCTTCTGAGAAACTCACTTCTGAGGTTTGGGCCATTTTCCCACAGACATGCATACACACTCAAACACATACAGTCAGTGCATGCAAACCCATTCATTGCACGGGCGAGTCATCAATGCAATTTCATTGTGTGCAGTGTGCACTTGTGTGCTGTGGAGTACTGTGTCACAATGAGAATGCGAGTTAGAGTTTCCCCGGTGGGCTTTCATTTTCCACTTCACATTCACACACACTCACACTTGAACACAAAAGTACATGCTAGGAGCTCTGCTATACTCATTTGATTATTCTTATTGTAACTGTTTTTATGACAATGAAATATTAAGAGCTTCAATCCCACACAAATCCCTTTCCTGTGCTGTCTGCACACGATACTGTAATTAGCGGTGCAGGACCAATAGGCCACGCACCCTCGTGGGCCCCTATTTTCAGATATGTCAAAAAAGTAAAGTAAATAAAATAAAAAAAGTAAGTAAAATAAAATAAAAAGACAAAAATTAATTGAGTGTGTGGGCCCACCGGGAAATCCCCGCTATGCCAGATGGCCAGTGCAGCCCTGATTGCAATAGCGGCTAGAGATGACTTGAAACTACAGGATGGCGCAACACCGCTTTTGTACTCATTTGTAACATGCTAACATAGTCTTAATATAGTGTTTCTTACTCATTTTCAACCATTTGTAAATATTGTATGTATTAGTGCTAATAGATGTATCCCTAAAATAAAGTGTTACCGTTTTGTGCTTTTTGTTGATGTGTTACTTGCAAAGTGTTTATAAACATTTCAAGGCTGCTGCAGCTGTGCCGTGTCTGCACAGTATTAATATAGGTTTTTTTTTCACTAATTTGTAACATAGTAACATATGTAGTGTCATGTAGGGCTGGGCAAAATGACGATAAATATCGTTATCGTGATATAAAAGTGTCTATCGTGACTTTTCTCCTATATCGTTTATATCGTGATAGTAATTTTATCAATTTTATACAATTGAAGATCATTTAATTACATTTCATGTTGTCACTGACGAACCATTCAAATGGTCAGACCTACATTGGGCAGTCAGACCTTCTATACAGAGCACAGAAACATCACAGAGCTGACAGTCAGACAGGCAGACAGCTGAGCCACCCAGCAGACTGCCATACAGCCAAACTAAACAAGGAGAGCGAGACAAGAAGACGCAGAGGGAGACAAAGAGATATGATGCAGACTTCATGAGTGTGTGAGGGAGAAAATAACAAAGAAACAGCATCCAAGAATCACAACCTACCCGAAAATGAGTCTCGCCTCACACCCAAAACTGGACAGCTGTAATGATCCACTTTAACCATCATCTGCAGTGCCTATTATTCTTAGACGTCACAAATAGAACAAGTTGCGCACTTTTGGATTCTTTTACTCTGGAATAATGGCCGGATTAAGATGACCCGGGGCCCTTAGGCTACAGGTTGCTGTGCTGTGCTGTGTTAACTCAATTTAATTCTGAATAAAGCTTAATTCCGCTTTGAAAACATCATGTTAACACTTCACAATTTGGAATTAAAGGAAAGATAAAAGTAAACTCGACGGAACTATCTAATTCTGAATTATTAATTCGGAATTAAAAATGTCATGTAAACGTAGCCAATGTCATAAATACAAGCTATAAATGAAGGTTATCTCTGCCACCTGTGGAGAGGAACAAGACTTACAAATACACTACAGATTAATTTTTCAACATCACATCTCGCAATTACATACATTTTGAGTTTTGGATAATCAGGGGTCCCTAGGCTTCATCCATATCTAGCCTGTGCGTTAGTCTGGACCTGTCTGGAATACACTAGGGTAGGCTGTGCACAAAAGCTGAAGACATGCAAAAAAACCACACAGTGTGTAATTTTGTGAAGCTGATTGTTTTAGGACTGCAAAAAAGGGCACATCAGAAGCATAATAAATTTAGAATAGAGCAGTTAAGCTCAGAATAGACACAGTGTGCAGTCTACAGTAGGTGTGTGATGAATGTGATTGATGCAATAACAGCATGCTACTGTGTGAAGAAGTGCTTGTGTGTACACATACTACCGAGTGTGTACTTCTTTTTCTCAGAAGTCACCAGGACAGCTGACAATACAGCACAGACAGCGGGTGTGGCACCTCCACCATCCTGATCATCTGTGTGTGTGTGTGTGTGTGTGTGTGTGTGTGTGTGTGTGTGTGTGTGTGTGTGTGTGTGTGTGTGTGTGTGTGTGTGTGTGTGTGTGTGTGTGTGTGTGCGTGTGTGTTTGCAGGGTCTGCCTGTCCCCTCATCTTGTGCAAGTGTGCTGAATGTAGATCTCTGACTGTGTGTGTTTGTGGGTGTGTGTGTGTGTGTGTGTGTGTGTGTGTGTGTGTGTGTGTGTGTGTGTGTGTGTGTGTGTGTGTGTGTGTGTTTGTGGGTGTGTGTGTGTGTGTCCTCCTCTCACCTCCTCCATCTCGTCCTGCGAGGTCTTGAGGAGGTTGAGGATGCTCTGTAGTTTGGCCTGGCCGGCGCGGATGCCCTCCTCCAGCTGCGCCTCCTCCTCCTCCAGGCAGTACAGGTCGGTACGCGTGCGGCTCAGCTCCTTCTCACGGCTCTGCACCTCCTGCTCCTGGGAGCTGATCTCCAGCTGTATGGACGACATCTAGAGACACACACACACACACACACACACACACACACACACACACACACGGGTGTAAATAATACACATGGGCGCACGTGACACAGATATTTCTGAGGCATTTGTTATGTATGCAACCACACATGTACACGAATGCACACAGACAGACAGGTACGAACTGAATGATATGAGTGTGAATACATAGAGTTACGTGTAAACCCACACACACACAAACAGAGGTGCACAAAGACGTATTTATGAATGTTTGTGTGTTTGTATCTTTTTACACAGGCTTTCATAAATACTCCTTTGTGCACCTCTGTTTGTGTGTGTGTGTGTTTGTATATTTTTACACAGTCTCTCTCTCTCTCACAGACACAGACACACACGCGCACGCGCACGCACACAAAGACCTGCACAACAGTTCATTCATCCTCCCTCCCCACCAACCTTCTGGCTCTCGTCCTGGTAGCGTCCCTTGACGTCCTTGAGCTTGTCCTCCAGCTTGGTCCTCTGCTGGTCCATCTCCTGCAGCCGGTCGTTGGCCACCTGCCGCTGGCCCTCCAGGTCCTGCACCCCGCTGGTCTCCCGATCCAGCTCCCCTTGCATGTCCTGAGAGACGGGAGGCAACACAATCCAGACCATTTGATTTACTTACTTTATTTATTTATTTTCATTACTCCCCTTGCAGGTCCTGAGAGGAGTTCATAAAGGTTGGAGCTTCACCCAGCAGAGTCTTCTTCTTTTCGGGGTGCTGACCAAAATAGTGTTAAACTGAAAAGTGAGAAAAGGTGGCACCATGCATAAAAGTCTTTTGTTATTATGCAGACGCGTCTGACCTGCAGGTAACCGGCTTGGCCATACCTGTGCTGTAAGAGTTTATCTGGAGCTCGTTGGCTTTGCTGGCGCGTCCTTTTCAGGATTGAAACACAGCCCTGTGCCAGAGGCTACTGCCAGTAGCTGCCAGCTAGGGTATTACCATAGAGATGAACACTAAATGCCAAACTGACCAATCCTATGTATTGGAACTAGGGAGGTCAACAATGAACCGGTTAATTGACTTTGAATTAAACGGCTAATCGATTTAAAATAACTAATTGCAATTAACTGCCAACTCAACTGGCAAGAGACCCAGGTGGAAATGGGCATGACGAAGTGCGTGTGAAGAGGGGTGTGAAGAGTGGGAGCATTTCAATCACCTTACCAGTTAAAAAATATAAATAGAACTTAATTTCATCTCATTTTTGATTGAAATGATCATATTTAATCAGGTTGTTTTTTTAGGAAACATTGAGATTTGGATAAAAAAAACGCTGCATATCAATTATTCGTTGTTCGATCGATAAGGTCAATCAACAACTAATTTGCACCCCTAATTGGAACAAATGGCTGAAATCATCGAATGCTGGCATCAATCGGTAACACACATTATCCTCTGGGTGGAGGTAACATCTCTGAAAAAATATCTGTATACCTGCCCAAGACGGCAGGACCCAGGGTTGGGCCATGCATAAAGGCTGAACATGGCAGCTATAGTTCGTATATAGACAGATTTCCCATTTACAAACATTCACAATATGAGGAGGGGCAAGATGCTAAACAGCCAACAACGTGAGTGCATTTTTTAAGTGACAGCAGTTTCCAACAATCAGAGGTTGAAGAGGGACCCTGTGTATCTTAATCCAGCCCTGCTGGCTGTGCAAGCAGAAAGGGATTGTTTGCAAACGGAAAACCCATGTATATGGGGTATCAGATGCAGGGCCACACCTGTGCTGCAACATCTTACCTGCAGCTCGTTATTCTTGCGCCTCAGGGTCTCCTCCTTCTCTCTGACCTCCTGCTCCAGTGAAACCTTCTCCCTGAAATCACAGTTAACACTTTTTTTCATTTTTAAAGATACTTTTTTGGTCTTTTAACTTTCTATGATAGGACAGTGAAGGAGTGACAGGAACTGAGTGGGGAGACAGAGACGGGCAAGGGTTGGCAAAGGACACAGGCCGGAATCGACCCCAGGTCGGCCGCATAGCAGACGACTGCCCCACCGTTAGCGCCACGGTAAAGCCACAGTTGACACCTTGAATAGGAGGAAAGACTACAAAATGGATTTGCGATAAGACTTTGTGGTCTGCCAGGTTGCTGTTTGGCAATGGTATTTTAAGTGAAGTGAAAGTGGAAGCCCACCTGGAAAACTCCAACTCCCAGAGTCATTGTGACACAGCACTCCACAGCATACGGTGCTCACTGCATACAACAAAATTGCATTTTGCATGCCTCACCCGGGCAAGGAGGCAGCCCGTAAAAGCGCCCCAAGGGAGCAGTGCGGCAGGATGGTACCATGCTCATGGTACCTCAGCCATGGAGGAGGATGGGGTGAGAGCACTGGTTAATTACTCCCCAAACCAATCTGGCAAGTCGGGAATAAACAGCAACCTTTGGGATACCTTTGGGTATGACGTCCCAACCGCTTACCCAGGACTGCCCGCACATTACAACCAAAGGTCAACATTTGGCTAAAATCAGATCCAATATTTCTAAGCTCCAACAGAGCTCCACGCCTCCCACATGAGTTTGGTGCTCATGTTATAATGTCAGTCTACATGGGCCGTCTGTACGAAACTAATACCATGTTGTGGTAAGACCAGGTTAGTGCATACAGGGGGCTGACAGGGGCTGACAGGGGGCTCACCAAAGGGTCAGTTGTCCTGGACCCAGGAAGAGAAGGGGCGCTGGGCACTGCGTCCTCATTATTCACTGTATGTAGGGCTCTAAATTAACTTTTTTCCACCATCACCAGCCAAAGTGGCAAGCAGATGTTAATCTTACTGGCCAAACACACACTCACTACTGTGGCTAGTAAGTTCTTTTTTTTCTACCAGCCAAACTGGAATTTCACCAGCATTTCACCGGATGGCAGGTGTTGATTTAGAGCCCGGATTGTATGTATTGGGTGTGTGGGGGCCTTTTAGGCGAGTATGTCCCGGACCCGACCAAAGCTGTGAGCGGCCCCGAGTGCATGTATGCATAGCCCACTCACTTCTGCAGCTGGTTTATCTCCTGTATGACATCGTCAAGCTCTTTGGTGCCAGTGAGCTCCAAGGCCACCACTGTACTGATGCTGCTGCTGCTGCCAGAGTCCTGTAGGAGAGACACAGCACCGGGTCAGAGGAGGGAGGGGGTCATGAGGAGCGTACGTGCGAGAGAGAGAGAGAGAGAGAGAGAGAGAGAGAGAGAGGAGAGAGGAGAGAGGAGAGAGGAGAGAGTGGGGTGGGGGGGAGTTGGGAGATAGGCACAATGAGAGAGGTTAAGGGTAAGACTGAAGAGTAGAAAGGTGTACCACATCAGTCCACAAATAGAAGCTAAAAAAAGAGACAAAACTCACACATGCTCACACACACACACTCACCTGTGGTGAGGCAGAACGTGGATATACAGAGAAGTGTAACCACAAAGTTCACACATGGCAAAAGATCACAGCATCTCTCTCTCTCTCTCTCTCACACACACACACACACACACACACACACACACACACACACACACACACACACACACACACACACACACACACACACACACACACACACACACACACACACACACACACACACACACACACACACACACACACACACACACACACACACACACAAAGTGTTATACCCATGAATCTGCCCAGGAATCAGTGTGAAATCTACCATACCGTAAATGAAATCGAACAACCCCTCTCAAAGGAAAAGACCCTTCTCTAGAACTTTAATGTGCCACCACAATTAGCCACAAAAGGAGAAGATAGCGATTTTGATGAGTCAGACAGGAAAATGAAAAAAAAATACCAACTATCAGGGGTCATGTCAGCCCATTGGTGGAGACTGAAGATGCAGAGACATGAGGGCAGCATGTATTTGTATGCGTGTGACACAGTTTGCCCACTGGAGGGCAGTGTGGGCCAATGTAAGAGGCAGGCAGTCTTGGTAAGGTCTACACAGGGCTGTTGTAAACATACTCTGGCTCTCTCTCAATGTCCAGTGTTCCAGCCTTACGAGGACATGAAACGCCCAGCGATTGGATACCCCGCAGAGTTCACCAAAGAGTTTCTAATCACTGGCGGTTCACGTCCTAGTAAGGCTAGAACACTGGGCATTGAGATAGGGCCACTGCTTCTCAAAGTGAAGTGTGCACCTTTGGAGTGCCACAGCCTGAAGTCATACACTGACAAGACGAGGCTGAAAGCCTCACTAGCATTTCAAACGTTTAAAGGTGCATTGCACTGAAGATGTGGCCAGAGTAGGTACTGCAACTATGCTGCTCATTGAAACCGTGCTGCCTATTGCCAAATACAGTGCCATGAGAAAGTTTGGGCGCCCTTTTGGAAAATCATTACATCGGTTTATTTCTCGTTGAGCTTTTAAAGTAGCAACTTCATTTTAACATATGTTAATCTGCGGGGAAAGAGAAACATTTCAGCAGTGGAAGATTTTTCATAGGTGTTACAGAAACAATTTTATGTGGATTAAACAAAAATAGGCGTGTGCATAAATATGGGCACCCCAAAGAGAGTATACCATTAATATGAAGTAGAGCTCACCTTTGCTGATCTAAAGGCCTGTGGATACTTGCTATACAAGTAGACAAGTTCAACTGCCTGGTGCGACTGATAGTTGCCAATTATTCTATCCAGAACCCCTCTAATTCAGTCAGGTTACTCATCTGTCTTCTTTAGACATCCTGGTTCAAATAAATCCATTCTTTTTCAATAATGGTGATACCTCAAGATTGGTATGACCATTTCAAGACATTGTACTTGTTCTTTTGCATTAACTTATTGTTGAATTTTGATCAGTGCAGTGCAATTACTGTCCTGCTAGAACGCCAAAACTCAGCTCAGCCTTATTTTTGTGACTGACCTTTGAATATTCTTTTGAAAAATCTGCTATTTGAAATGAATTAGTGAGGCCCTCAACTGTAATAAGTTTTACAGTGTGTATGCGAGCCATGCAGACCTATAGCAGGGTATACTTAAGGCCAGATGTCATGGAATGTATGTGTGCATTTTTGCCATGTCCACCTCCCATTGTTAAGGTAAAAAAACTCTAGCTCATTCTCATCTGACTACAGTATGATTTCCCGAAATTCTTTTAGCTTGTCCAGATAAGCTTTCTGCATAAGTTTAGCAACTTGTTTCTGATGGATACACAGGAAAGCCTTTTTAAACATCACCCATCCAATGAGATTTTGCCTTGTGAAAAGTATATGCGGAAGGACCCATGTCTAAGTCTGCACTATCAGCAGCTATGGTCTTGTAGTTCTATGGAGGTGTTCTGTAGTGTGCCTGTTACCATTCTTACCATCCTTTACCCATGCCTTTTTAACTATTTTTCAGCAAACTACATTTTCCTTTCACGAGTACCATTCCTGTGGCTTTCCATGCTTTCCACTCAAATGGATTTCCATTTCTGGGTGTGGAGAAACATTGTCCAAGACTTCCAGATTATTTTGTTTACCTTTCTCATTATTCATAGTAATGCATTATCTTTCTTTGAAGTCTGAAAAGAGTTGTTCAGAGCCCACTATATTGCCACTCTCCAAGATAGAATTTAGGACAAACCTAGTCTGCTATTATGTACGGTAAATAACATTTTAATGTCCAATCACTGCTGTCTCAGTGACTGAAGGTATTCCAAAGTCATTAAAACCAGTTTGTGCTGCAAAGGTGAACTCTACTTCATATTAATGGTATACCTTATTTGGGGTGCCCATATTTATGCACATGCATATTTTTGTTTAAATCCACATAAAATTGTTTCTGTAACACCTATGAAAATTCTTCCACTGCTGAAATGTTTCTCTTGCCCTACAGTTTAACATATGTTAACATGAAGTTGCTACTTTAAAAGCTCAATGAGAAATAACCCAATGTAATGATTTTCCAAAAGGGCGCCCAAACTTTCTCATGGCACTGTATGATATTTTCATGAATATTTACTAAGCAGTAAACTAAGATTTACTAGTGAGGCCAAAGTACAGTCATTTTTGCAGCTAAAAATGTCTATTTCTGGAAATTCAAAATGGCGGACCATGGAGAAGAACAAGTTGAACAAAACAAACTACAAGAATGTTGATATTGATTCATAACAGTACGCAAATCAGTAGTCAATAGTAAAAAAGCTCTGAAAAGCAACATGAACGCAATTTTACTTTTACTTTTGACTCTTCTGTTCAACATGCATGGCTTTCCCACACCCGTAATAAAAAGCCTATTAAAAGCCTGGGTGCTTTGTAAGGGCAAGGATGCAGTAAGTACAACAACCTTGAATATTCTACGAATCAAGGGTATGGGACTTGGTAAAATTTCAGACACACACTTCCCTTTGGAACAGTACTTGGAACGAGTCACGATGAAAAATGGGCGCTACTCATACCAGCGAGGACATCACACTTAACTTTGAGAAACGGCTAAAAACGAGCCAGAGATGTAGGTGCTTTACATACTGAGTGCTAGCAAAATGTACAGAGGTGGGCGATGATTACGATGCGATGATGCAGTTTTAGTATTCTAACTCTATGTTAATCTACTCTACCCAACACATGGGGGTATGTTACTCACACGACAACTGTTAAAGACAGCTCTTTGGGGCACAAGAAGAGGGGCCGTAAAGCCATAGAAACCCTGCGGGAGAGAAGATGAGGAGGACAAGGACAGACGCACACACACAGACAGAGACACACACATGGAACACACAGCCATGAAAGTGGAAAACACATAGAGGTGAACCACACATTAGGAGAAAAAAAGAGAAAATGTTGATTGGGATTTAGAGATGCACATCAGAATTAGTCATCCTTTGACAAGAGGTAGATTTGAAACACAAGAATAAAAATTGACATGCAAAAGAAGTCTCCCCATCCATGTTACAACACACAACACAGCACACACCCAAAAAAGCAAAGACTTTTCCCAGACACTTTCAACAACCCACAACTGCACAAGTAAGGTTAATGTTAATGTAACAGTGAAGACAGTCAGAGACAGTGGCGAAACTAAGCCTAACAGATACAGAGACCAATAGCTCCATGTTGTATGATTTTCAACAGCAACGTCTGCAAGGTGACTGCTCTGACTAATGCTGTTCCCAGTGAAATGTCTGTGGTGTTTCTCTGGGTACAACAAGTCTCAAGGATTAAGACAATCATGCATTCTCAGTAGACCTTATACATGTCAATGTAGGGTTTTTTTAATCATTTTGGAAACAGCAGCAGATGTGAATTTGGATTGTCTGAATGCACTACTACGCCTTCCATTGGGGAAAAGTGAAAAGAATCTAAGTATGCATAATGGATTTTTGTAAGCAGGTGTGTGTGTGAGTATGTGTACGTGTATATGTATGTACGTGTGCGTGTGTGTGTGTGTGTGTGTGTGTGTGTGTGTGTGTGTGTGTGTGTGTGTGTGTGTGTGTGTGTGTGTGTGTGTGTGTGTGTGTGTGTGTGTGCATGTATGCACGTGTGTGTGTGTGTGTGTGTGTGTGTGTGTGTGTGTGTGTGTGTGTGTGTGTGTGTGTGTGTGTGTGTGTGTGTGTGTGTGTGTGTGTGTGTGTGTGTGTGTCAGACAAATAACATATATGTGTCTGACTCCAAGTAGTCCATGCTACTCACGGTTCCCCTATCTGATGGAGGCATCATGTCTGGGGTAAGGGTCTGGGGAGGCTCCAGGCCCTTGGAGACCTTCTGCTGGATCAGGTACATGGCCAGAGAGAACTGCTCGCGAGACAGCTTCCCCCTCTGCTTGGTGTCGGCCAGAGACCTGCACACAAAACCAATACCTTGTTCTTCTGGACCAGGGGTGGGGGACCGTTTTCATTCGAGGCCACATTTACATCGGACCCCACCTTCACTAGGTCCCCTGAAAATACAACTTAATTGTATTGCAAATGTAATGTCTAAGATTTTTTTTTTTACAAAATGTCATATTTCATGTGAAACTGCATGATATTAAAATTACATTGTGGGCCGAATAAGAATAAGTTCATGGCCTTCGAGACATAGGCTCCCCACCCCTGTTCTAGACACTCGATGTAGGTTTTAGTTATGGAATATGACAGCACAGCAGCGTAATGGGCTCTGGTAGTTTCACCATAAATTCTTCTCAATCTTTGGCAGTTACTTTGTGAACACATTTCATGTGACACTGATGGCTTTGTTTGATACTTCTGCGATCAAATGGCCAATTTCAAGACAGTCACATCCCTCTGGTAGCCTTCAAAATTGTTTACAGACCTCTCAGAGTTTGTCAGATCGCTTTTGTGGCCCATTTCCCAGAGGAAAGCGAAGTTGCCCAATAATTATGCACAACTGATATAGGGTGTTGGGCTCCTTTAATCACAACCTGTCTTACTATACAAATGTGCATGACCTGGAATGCTTACATCCAATAAGTGTTCATACAGGCTGGTTTTGGAAAATGTGCATAAAATGTAGAGTATGGTCAAAAAAGTTGTTTGCTTAATAATTCTGCACACTGTTCACATACTCACTGTCTGCCTGCCATCAGGGAAATGATTACTGTTGGTACAGTTTTCTCTCCTTACACGGATGGGACTTGTTTCAGGAGAGCGGAGACAAGGACAGTAAGAGGTGCTTAAAAGCCGCATCAGTTAAGTGTCACCCTGATGCTTACGCACAGGAGTTCACCGCTGAGCTCTGACAGCAGGAGAAGGAAGGAGGAATGGCTCTGGCCGTCTGGCTAGTCAAAGAGGAACCAGCCATAGAGAGAATAATGTTTTCATTTTCTGTCCCGCCATTCAGGTAAAGGCGGTGGCATAGAATAAAAAAGAAAGAGCGAAACTTTCTCCACAGAGAAATCTTCCAGAATGAGAACTTCGTTGGATGATCTCTTAATCTTTCCCTCTTCTGATTGGTGTTACTGTTACGGTTTGTCTTAGTTCTTGTCCTTGTCTGACTTTCCCCTCTCTTATTGTTTAGTGTCTAATCGTGTGCTGGTGTGTCCTTCTCCCAATAGCTTTGTTTAGTTACTCTTGGCTCAGTGTCAAGTCATATTAATTTCAGTGTTTTTAGTTGTTTCATATTTTCCTGGTGTTGCTGTTATTAATTTTTTTTTTTGTTTTTTTTTTTTAAAGAAATAAAACAGTAGGCCTATTATTTTTTTGACCTATTGCAATGACTGTAATGTTAACTACTTCAATTGAATGTACACCTATACAAAGTGTGCTTGCCCAGCGTTTTAATCATGTCTCTTTGTGCCTTACCAGATGCGTGCAAGTGTGGCCTGGGGCAAGCCTGAGTTCATGAAGATGTCTTTGACCTCAGCGCCCCCCAGCAGCCCGTCCATATCGCTGTCGGCCTTCGCAAAGATGTCGTCATAGCGCCCTCTGTCGGCCAGTGGAACCACCCAGCTCACAGCAGGCTGGAGATCAAATACAGATGCAGAGCAGACAAGGACAAATTAAGACAGACACACACGCACGCAACCATCACACACGCACGCACGCACGCACGCACGCACGCGCGCGCACGCGCACGCACACACACACGCACGCACGCATGCAAACGCACACACACAGACATACACAGCTTATAAGATGACTCTTAAGTCAAAAGTAAATCAAAGTCAGCAGGGCAGAGACAAATTTTCAGTTTTAATGTGTAATTATTTGGCTGATGAAACTTCTCAGTACCACTCATAACATTGCTCAAGTGTCTTGTTTTGCCATTTTCACTATAATGTACCAACTAGTCTTGCGATCTCCACACAAAACTGACAATATTGTGTTGGTTCATGTGTGTGTGCGTGCGTGCGTGCGTGCGTGAGTGCGTGCCAAACCAAAGGCAGTGGACTGTGTGATCTCCCCTTACAGTGAACACTAGCCACCCTGAGCTCCTGAGCTCACCAAACCAGTTCTCCACACAATGATTAAACCAACCCGATCTCAAGGCTGGTTCCCCTGCCTTCACTCGTTCACCACAGAACTCGAAGTACCAGCAGTAAGGCTGAGACAACCTTGCCCCAATGTTGACGATATTCACTCTTGTGTTTGCACCAGATACATAGTAATAGCCCAACTGGGACACTCCAACTCTCATTGTCATTGTGACACAGCACTCCACAGCACACAAGTGTTGCATTTATGCCTCAACCGTGCAAGGGGGTGGGGTAACGTCAATTGAATTATTTGCAAGAGGGGAAAGTATTCATAACGCCAATTGAATTATTTGCAATGGGGCAGCACCCAACAGCGCCCGAAAGGGAGTAGTGCGGCAGGACGGTACCATGCTCAGGGTACCCTAGTAATGGAGGAGGACGGGGGAGAGCACTGGTTAATTACTCCCCCCACCAACCTGGCGGGTCTGGAGTCGAACCGGCAACCTTTGGGCTACAAGTCTGACGCCCTAACCACTTATCCATGACCGCCCGCATAACAGAATGCATAACAAAAAGCATAAGGGGCCGAGGGCTTTGTATCTACAGTGGCCTTGTGTGACCAGGAAGTGAAGAATTGCCAGTGTTGTCTGGGAGAGAAGAATGCGGGGCAACCTGATCAGGTGGACTTTCCACACACATTCAAGGAAAAGATCAGAGTGCACCTGCGTGTGCGTGTGTGTCTGTGTGCTTGTGTGCTTGTGTGCTTGTGTGCGTGTGTAACGAGTTGGAAAGAAAAAGACAAAAAAAATCACTGGGAGTGACTTGTGTTTCTCCCAAGAGGGTGTTTCAAGAACATGTTTGTTTGTTGCTTATGTCTACCTATCTACAGAATGATAGTTTGCCAATAACATTGGTCTACTGTAACCAGAAAGCATATAACAACCTTTGGAAGTTAAATTAAAATTGTTTCTGTTACAGCTATTTAAATGATTTCACAACTGAAATGTTTCTTTTTCCATATGGTTTAACATATGTTGAAATAAAGATGCTGCTTCAAAAGCTCAACAAACCAAAAAAATGATTTTCCAAAAGGGTGCCCAAACTTTCTCATAGCACTGTACTCACGTACATGGGGTACATGCACACCATGACTATAGTAGTATTGTTGCACTGTACTATTGTACTATTGCATGCATGCTGATGGACACTGGGAGAATTGGGTGATGCAAACCAGCAGATGAGTCTTGGTCAAAGTGTTGCTAGGTGCTAAGCACTCTTACGGCAGACTTACATAGGAGCGGTTCCCCCAAGCTCTCAACCTGCCTGCTCGCGTGGGTGTGGCGAGAAACGTAACATCACTAGCATAGCTTAGCAAATACTGTGGTCAAACAACCATCATCCCTCTTCAATTCCAAACACTGTACATACAAATAAAAACTCACCAGGAGCAGGGAATATATTGGCCACCTTAATGCAAGTGTCATTTATTTTAAAACCATCTGTGAAAAACGATCGGTAGATTTGACACCACCAAAATTAGAACAGTAATATCCCAGTATTGCTGGTGACGCATGTGACGTCACAGCGTTAATGGTTTTTGAAAGCTCTCCCATTGGTTAGCGCTTCGCCGTGCACGCTACATTTTTCAACCAAGCTCAACTTTTGGCTCGTTCAAAAAGTCGAGAATCCCAAGAAAGCCGACCTAAAACCTCGGGAAAGTGGGCGTGAAGATTTGGTGACGCAATGTCAGATCGATAATTATCGAGGTTGATCTCAGGCGGAAGTAAATGTTGCCTTCACCAGCTCGGGACCTCTCGAGACAGCTGACGACACTGCTCACATGACAATCGAGTTTTGGAGTTTGGCATATGAACGCCACAGATCCCGGAACAATCGGGATTCATGCGTTTTTTTGTTTTGGTTCTCTTTTCTTTTTTTCACCTCACCTTGAGCCTCCACACCCACGACATATCATTTTAGCTTAAGTAGGCTAAATCAAACAGTCAGAGACCAGCATTACTGACTATGTACATCTGCAATTAAATGACATCAACTGGTGTTGTTGATAGTGATTACAAGATGATATTTTAGCATTTATGATACTGTTTACATGCTAGTTCCATGCATGGGCGCCATGCTGATGATGCGTGTGTCGTCATACAAAACATAAGCTCGGGAACTCGTTGTTCTATACTTCCGCCAGAGATCAACCTCGATAATTATCGATCTGACATTGCGTCACCAAATCTTCACGCCCACTTTCCCGAGGTTTTAGGTCGGCTTTCTTGGGATTCTCGACTTTTTGAACGAGCCAATAGAACAACGAGTTCCCGAGCTTATGTTTTGTATGACGACACACGCATCATCAACATGGCGCCCATGCATGGAACTAGCATGTAAACAGTAACAAAAATGCTAAAATATCATCTTGTAATCACTATCAACAACACCAGTTGATGTCATTCAATTGCAGATGTACATATGTCAGTACTGCTGGCCTCTGACTGTTTGATTTAGCCTAGGCTACTTAAGCTAAAATTATATGTCGTGGAGGCTCAAGGTGAGGTGAAAAAAATAAAAGAGAACCAAAACAAAACACGCATGAATCCCGATTGTTCCGGGATCAGTGGCGTTCATGCACCAAAGTCCAGAACTCGGTTGTCACATGAGCAGTGTCGTCAGCTGTCTCGAGAGGTCCCGAGATCGTGAAGGCAACATTTATCCCCCTGCTCACAAACCACCCGCCACCCTCGCTTCCCTACGTCACCACCTCTCACCTCACTACCGCGTCCCAACGGAAAATAATGGAACACCTCGCCTCTATCGCTTTGGAAGCGTAAGAAGATGAAATTTCACCCTGGTAAAAGTATTACCGGTTGGCACGCAACACAGGGTTAACAAGGTTACGTTAACCTTGACGCTGTGGTATTCATCTAATAGAAGAGTCTGGAATCCTCACCTTCTTAACTAAATGACATCTGTGGGATTATCTTTCAGCAGGTTTACCACTTTCCAAAGGGTTAACTAGTGAGATTTGCCGCTTACATGCATGCCATAAAATTTCACCCTGGTAAAAGTATTACCGGTTGGCACGCAACACAGGGTTAACAAGGTTACGTTAACCTTGACGCTGTGGTAATCATCTAATAGAAGAGTCTGGAATCCTCGCCTTCTTAACTAAATGACGTCTGTGGGATTATCTTTCAGCAGGTTTACCACTTCCCAAAGGGTTAACTAGTGATATTTTCCGCTTACATACATGCCATTTTGCTTTCTATGTGTCTATCTATTTGTGGGTGTGAATGTGTTTGAAATGGCTCGGCATGTGTATTCAGTTTTGTTCACATACATTTTGTGGGTGTGCAGGTAAGCTGAACCATGTCTAGAAAGTGTGGTTGCCTCTGCGGGTTGGGACTACTTTGGCCACTGTGATCGCATTTCTGATTTTAATTTGTGTGTGTGTGTGTGTGTGCATACATGTCTGTTAGACACGCTCTCTGCTCAGACACAAGCACTGCACATACTGTACAACCCGAGATAAAGTAGAGTGGACAGTATCTCTACTAAAGAAAGCCATGTTTTTTAATAGCTTCTTCCCCGCTACAGTTAGACTGATGGCAAAACAGAGCATTTGACTTACTTTTATTTTTTGATTCTATTGATTTCTCCGTTATTTGATTCCTTGATTTTTCAACTTGGATCACTTTTATTGGTGTCTTTTTCTTTTTCCTATTTATTTCTATTTATTGACTCAGAGGGCCTGCACAAGAGTTCCTATGTGCCTGGACTACTAGTCCAGGCACAAATGGCAAGTAAAGATCTTTGACTTTGGCCTAGAGTACATGCACAGTAGGTCAGTGTACACCTGCTAAGCCTCTTTGAGCATCACACCAACGGAATTCCCCAAGTACCTCAGTCTCATCTCACTGCTCACCTGCGCAGGCTGGCCGCTGTTGAAGGAATGTTTTGGAGAGAGGCTCCCTGTGCTGCCTGGCCCTCCTCCTGCTCCTCCTCCTCCTCCTCCTCCAACACCCCCTGCTCCCCCGAGAGGACTCTGCCTGCCCTGGGCGGTGCTGGATGAGCGGAGGCCCAGGCCCTCCTTCAGCATGAAAGGGCTGGTGGGCAGCACGGCCACCGAGCCAGGCAGTGACCCTGCACTCTTCTTGCGCTTGGAGGGCGGGACGAGGGAGGGCGGCAGGGTGGAGGGCACGGGGTCCTTCTCACGAGCCCGGTACACCAGGTGCATAGCCTGTACAGAGAGTCAATGGGCAGGACGGAATTAGTTTTTAAAGCATAATGAGGGGTCGAGGTGAGTGGGACAAGGACAGGAGCAGGAACTCAAGCAGAGGGTTAAGGGGGTGAGGGTTTCAGGGTAGGGGTGACAGCTCTGACATAAGGAGTTTAGGTGAAAAGTACTTTCCATGATGGCTTGCTTGCACTGTATGTACATGGATGAATACAGTACAGTACATAGAGTACAGATGAGACTAATGCATCTTAGAAATAGCCCTAACCTTTGTGGCACAGTAGCACGCTTTTGGGCCATTTTGTCACAACTCATACTTGAGAATTGCCGTACACATTGCACATCTATCTGTCCACATTAGATTATTTTCCAGTAATGGGATTTTCTTTGTTGCACTGTAAATTCTGTATCCTATCCCCAGTACTCACAGCCTTACGACAGAAACTTCCAAAAGAGAGGAAGGGTGAACTAGATTAGAATTCAATCACTTTAAAGAAAATGATTAATTCATTCATTCATTCATTCATTCATTTCACTGCCAAGTGAAACCTTGAAAACTATGTTGGTAAGTGCAAGCATCCAACTTCAATTTCAAGTGTAAAAAATCTATGTAACAAGGTTAGCACAGAAGTTTGAACTGCGTTTGACCAGTCTCCAATGTGCAGTTAAATTAAACACATAAATAAAACATTGATAATAATCACACTCACACAATGTGCAGTGAACAATGTTTTGAAAGACCCAACAATCCAGATCCAGACCCAGACTCCCTGTGTCTGAGACTGAAACACAAACGAAAAACTTGATGCCCCCACCACCATGTGTAATTGTAGAAACTGTGCTTAGTCACATTAGACCAAAGAAGCCCTGGACACCTCCCTAGATGATTGGTATTGACCTGTCCTCACCTGGAGTTTTTATTTTGATAATGACAGCTGTAAGGGCTTGTCACCATATTGAGCTTTGGGGCCATCATAACAGAAGAGCCCCTTTACTAAAGAGGGTGCATATCAGAGTCCGATTGAGCATTGCCTATGAACATCTGCAAGTCAGAAATTAGTATTGGTAGTCTCTGCTTTGGTCTGATGATATTTAATTAGACCTTCTTGGACACCTGAATGCTGCTTCTGTTAGGTGAAGAGAGGGATAGGCCTTAAACCTTCGTAACACAGTTTCAACAGCTAAACATGGTCATTGTAGCATCATTCTGTGATGGTCATTCTCAATAAGCAATCAAGAGAGATGTCTAATTTCAGGAGGGGAGCTAATAATATCATCTTCAACTGTATATAAAGTTGTGATAAGCCACCACTCATCTGTTTAGAAGGTGCAGGTCGCACGCACACGCGCACACACACACATTAGCAGAAAGTGCAATCAGTGGTCATATAGGTTATGCTCAGTGCAAAAGTTCAAAGATCCATGCACAGCTTCTAGGTGCTGGTAAACGCAGGACTATAAAATACTTCAAAAGGAAAAAGTTTACCGCACACTTGTTTGACTTAAATATGCTCTTGTATTCAGAGCGAACAACGCGTTTCACTGTGCATCATCAGGTTCGCTCAGGCATTACCTGACATCTCAATTTTTTCCTTTTGAGGTTATGTTCAGTATTGTAGATAAAATATGTCAGGTTCAAAAAGGTAAAGTGCAAGAGCCATGGTGAATGACATGTTCATGGAATGTTCATCAGTGAAATGTTCATGTAGTTTTCTTCAGTGTGTTGATGAGTCGGATGGCTTGTGAAAAGAAACTTACCACTGTGAACTCCTCTTTATCCAAATGTCCATCTTTGTCAACATCACTGAGGTCCCAGATCTTAACATACGTAAAACACAAATACATTTAAAATATAGCATTACACAATAAGAAACAAATGACAAAAAAGTTGCACGTTTTATTACAATCACTATCATGATTTCATTATTTCAATTTCTTTCTTTTTTTTAGCACTTTGGATGAAAGCCTCTGCTTGGTGCAATGTAATGTTATATGTAGTATTGTGTAATGTGATATATTGTGTAAATCAAGGTCATATTACTTGTGCAATACTATCATTCAAGAAGCATGTGATCACTACTCACCTGCTCTAATCTTGCCAAGCCTATCTATTTTTTGTCAGTATGCTGTTAATTACGTCCTCCTTTTTAAGTGGCTTTGGATAAACATGTCTGGTAAATATACTTATGTGATGTCATACAGTTAGGGAGTAAGACTGTAAATCATAGGGTTACAGGTTCAATTCCCACCCTTACTAATCTCTTCCTCTTTGACCTAAAGCCCAAGGCGAGAGAAGGCGATGCGATTTTATTTCTATAGCGCATTTCATACACAGATGCAGTTGAATGGGTTTCACAAAAAAATAAATAAGTATAACACAGCAAATGAAATGAAACAAGTGCCCTTGAGCAAGGCACCTAATCCCACATTGTTCGAGGGACTGTAACCAATGCCCAATATCTGTAAGCCACTCTGGATAAAAGCATCAGCTAAGTGTAATGTAATGTAATGTAATGTAATGTATTAACTATTGCTGCTGTTGCTGCTCTAGCGGTCAGGTGTAGTTGCATCAGATGCTTGCTTACTCTGCCAAGCACATCCAGGGGGAGTTTGGAGTTGATGAGGACCGGCTTCACCTTGTCTCCAGAGAGGAGGCCCTTGACAGGGCCCAGGCTCTCGAAGATCCCATCAAACTTGGCACGTTCATCCGACTGAGACAGGAAGCAAGAATCAGTACAGTCAAGGATAACGTGAAAGACTCCACTAAAGCCATTTAGCTACAACCCATTCATCTTGGACTTAAGCTTGAACAGGCAAGAGCTGAATGTTAACATCACATTACAATGGAAGCAATTTTATCAGTAGTAGAAGCACTGTAGGAATTACAGTAGCAATAGTATTTATTACAATAAAAAGAAAGATCAATGGTACCATTTAACTGGGGACAGCCATGGCCTGATGTTTGGGAGTCAGTTTGAAAGTTCAAATCCTATACCATCCATGGCTGAAGTGCCCCTGAACAAGGCACCCAACCAATCCCACATACTGTTTTCCGGCTGACCAGAACAGTGCAGGTGCCCACAGTAGTTACATTCGGCACTTAAGTGCTTGCCTGCGAACCACGTGACAATGTTACCCGGATGAACCTGCTGACGTCCAGGTTGTCATAACAGCGCACAGAGAAAACGAAGTATTTTTCAGTTCGCATTGCGAACCAACTTTCCGGTTCGTGAATGCTAAGATCTGCGGCGTGAACACGCCGGCCGGTTCGCTCTTAGGTGCAGGAATGGACACCGATGCGGTTCTCAGTCAGCCTGAACGCAACAACATTACAGTGTTCCAGGGACTGTAACCAAAACCCGGTAATAACTGTAAGCCGCTTTGGATAACAGTGTAGGTTAAGTGTAGTGTAACGTAATGTCACTTACCCGAACAGCCCAGCTGGAATCGGTGGCCAATGAGCTAGTTGTACCTAAGGCTGGACTGCCTGTGTCTCTCTGTCACAACCACAAAACCAAAGAAACACCTTTATTCCTATGAATGAACCTCAATGCAGTGTAGCATACACATAGAATAATTAGGCAGATATTTAGGAAATTAATTAGAATCATAGGAATTGGTATACGGGTGGTTGACGTGACACCTTGTTTTTTCGTAACATTGGATAAAAACCTACAAAACTGTTATTTTTCCTTTAAAAAATAAATGCCAATGAAAGAAGATGTGGTATATTATGTTTCATATTAGTCTTAGATGAAAAGAAACATTTTTGTTAAGATTTATGCAAAGGTTTATATGTCAAATATCCTGCGGTGTGACTGTAAGATTAATGAAACCTGGAATATAATACATATATAAATTAACCAACAACATTTTGAATAATGTATGAAGCATTTGGCATGATTGCATAAATATTAACTTTATATGTGAATGTGAAAAAAAAACTCAAGACAGTAATATTAACTACAAGTTCAATTTCGTAACACAAATTGCGTCCTGTGGGGTGACATGTATGTCAATATTTGTGAATGGGCAGCTGCAAGGCCAACTACAAGGGTCTTAAAGACTGGCTCCTAACCAGTCAGTACCTCAGTTATTGGAGAGTGCTGTGGAAGTTTAAGGTGAAAATTAATCTCTTACAGTTTTTCTCGATTGCTTATACACAATTTCTGGTACTTCACACACAATTCTCGGAACATCTCACCCATTTCCCAACTCCCCTAACCAATGTTACTGAACACTAAACACAATTCCTTCTGTACACTCACATTTCAGTTTTAAAACACACTCTTTTCAAATCACTACACACAATTATCTGGATTACACACAATTTCCATGAAGAAAAATCCTGGTTGTCGCATTGAACACACCATCATTCAAAATACTAAAATCAACTGCCATACTAAGTTCACTTTCTCATCACATGGGCAAACTCTCTTCATATCGGTTTACAATCTGAAATCGTCACCCCATAAGGACACACATTGCATGTCATATTGATGAAAAATGAGTGGATGCAAGGAGAAAACACATTTGTGTAGTTTTTAAACTCAAAAATATGTTATACAAGACATCACTTTCATGTGGTTACCCAATATTGTACAATAAATTAGTGCAATTTTTTAAATGTCAGAAAAATATGTAAAATGTATACACATCTGTGTACTCCGAGTCTAAAAACAATATTTCAGTATTTTAATACAGAAAATACCCTCTTTAATAAGTAGAACACTGAAGAAAATAAGTTTCTACTGTGTTTCAAGTTGAGTATAGAGTTTCACCTTGTGCATATTAGTGTTCAATGGTTCACATAAGAGTGTATTAAAATGACTGCTTGTGTGTGTCATTTGAGAACAAAATGACCTTTTTAGAAGAGAGTACATTGTTTTTAGACAAGACGTGCATTTTTCAGAGGTAGTGAGGAGTTTTGCCCGTTGTGTGTGAGGTTTGGAGATTTGTGTGTAGAGTTTTGAGAATTCGAGAACTGATTCCGAAAAATGTGTGTAAGCAATCGAGAAAAACTGTCTTCATATTGCAATGTTCCTGTCACACAATGCTTAGGTTCATTTTATGGTATCCTATGGTATGACTGCTCTTATAGATGGAAAAAGTGTTTTTTTATATAAATGAAAACACATATTAAGATTAAACACAATATCAGTATCAAGTTAGCATGAGCTCAGATGTCAGTCATGTAGACAAAAGGATTAAAATGGCCATAATGCAGTGAATTTCCTGTGGTGTGACTTTATTTTCCTGCGGTGTGACATGCCTATGTAATGTGTTGATGCAGGACACATTTTCCCAAAAATGGCAAAAAATAAGGTGAAATTCCACAGACCACTAAGTGCTTTTTTTCCAATTTTTTCCATCATTTTTTTCAGGAATTGGAAAAACGTATTTTTCTTTTGCGTTACGTCAACCACCCATACACAGCTTGACAGTAATGTTACATCATGCAGCATACATCATGCAGTTCTTTGAAGACTAGACACTAGATAAACAAACAGTATATTGTGCATATTGAAAGACAAACAGACAGACAGACGGACAGACAGACAACAGAATGGTCTATTGTTGATACAAGAGCCATACAGACAAATAGACAGACTGAAGACAAATTGCAGCAACTTACAAACTTTGGTGCAGGCACAGTCTGGCTTAGACTTTTATGGCTGACATCATTGCCACTCTGGGCAGAGGCCACCAACCTCAGGGCCACGAAAAAACCCTGCAGCGAACAAAAACATCACAGCAACTATAATTGCTAACAGCTGAAGGTGTTGTTTGTTGTATGTGACTGGGCATTTTGGCTTGATAAGCTTGCACAAGGCAGTGAGCCATTTACATTAAAACAATAACCAGGTTATTGGAATAAACAGGTTATTGGAGTAAACTGTTTATTGTCGTTTACATGCAGTCTGTCGGTTGCATGTGCTCCACTCAAGTGTGTGACACGAGACTGAAATTCAAGGCTTGTGGTTGACTTCTTATCATTCTAGAATGTCAATAACCTGATAATAACCCGCTTATGCTGGATCATTGACAGTAGTGTCAATGTGCTGGATACATGCCTTGAGAAATCAGTCTATTAGCCAAAAACCTACCTGTGCTAATCAGATTTCTCATAAATCGATAACTGCAATAAACCAATTATTATAAATTGTTTATTCCATTTACATGAGCACTTGAATAAACCGGTTACTCCAAAAACCTGATCATAAACGGTTTATTGATGTGCATATAAATGGGCTAAGTGTTTCACTACCCTGGCATTTCTTTTAATAAACTGTGTTAATTTGTTTTTACAATTCTATGTCTATTCCAGTTTTTAAAAAAATATAATTTCACGTGTACTGCACTCACAATGTTAGTTGACAAAAAATGTAGACATCAATTTTATTTAGATTTCCAGCATTGTTTTGGTCGGACATATGTCTTATGGACTTATGTGAAAGGATTTATGTAAAAGCACAAGTCCATTCCAAAAAAAATGATTGTCGAAGAGTATTGGGTCATTTCACGTGAAATCAGACACTTTGGGACCTGACCGACACGGATTTCAATCATACTTGTTGTGCCTGTTTAGTAGCAAGGTAGCACCCCAGAACTGCATTTGTGTGAATCTGACACCAATATTAAGGGAGAAACAGACTAGCGTAGGTTTACTTATGAGGGTAGGACACTATGCATTCAGCCTTGATTTTATCAGTCAGTGTAAGTCACAAAAAAGATGTCCGTGGTGTTATTTGAAAGCTCTTTTCTGGCTCTACAAATTACTCAAACAGCATGGCATACAACAACCCTGAGAATATGAATGATCATAAATTGAAAAATTAAACATTGAATACCAAAAAAAACTTACATTTTAAAATGACCAGTTCATTGTCTAAACATAGCCTGCAATGTCATGAACAACACCTAAAATGCTGGTGTTTGGTTCTTTATTCATTTCAGAGATAATGGGACTCAAAAATATGGCATCATACAAATCACCTAGTAATAATATGGTAATACCATAGTAATATCACATGACGGCATGTCTATCAGATTATGTGAAGGATGGAGATGGTCCATGAGGATGCAGGAAGTTCAGTTTCACCTCTCCAGTGCTCGGCATACATTGCTCAACACATGCTAGCCACTAGTTGCCATCATATACAGCTACAACATACCCTTCGGTGCTTGAACATTTAGAAAATTCCTTTAATGATCTTATTCTTTCAACCCTGCCTTCTCTGAATGCTGAAAATGGTGTAGCTTCCACTGTGTCCATTGACAATGGGCAGAAGTCGTGTAGTTTTTGAGTACTTGGAATAAGGACCGACGAGGGTGCAGGGCCCACCGGGAAAAAGCCTGTTATGCCAGATGGCCAGTCCAGCCCTGTCCCTGACACTACTCTATTACTACTTCATTACAACTCATTTCAACCTTTATGCCCCATTATCTCTAAAATGAATAAAGAACCAAACACCCCATTTTCAGGTGTTGTTTATGACCTTACAGGCTATGTTTAGACAAGACACTGGCCATTTTAAAATATAAGCTTTTTTATATTCAATGTATCATAATTCATATTCTTAGGGTTGTTGTATTCCATGCGATTTGAGTAATTTGTAGAGCCAGAAAAGAGCTTTCAAACAACACCTCAGAAAATCCTTTTGTGACTTACACTGACTGATGTAATCAAGGCTGAATGTATCGTGCCCTACCCTCATATGTAAACCTTTGCTAGTCTATTTCTCCCTTAATATTGGTGTCAGATTCACATAAATGCAGTTCTGGGGTGCTACCTTGCTACTAAACAGGCACAGCAAGTATGATTGAAATCCGTGTCGGTTGGGTCCCAAGTGTCTGATTTCACGTGAAATGACCCTATTTTTCCCCGCCAAGAAGTGTTCATAGAGGTACAACTTACCCGCTTGTCCAAGTAGCCCTTGTGCTCTGTGTCTGATAACTCCCAAATCTGTAGGGAATAACATTTTCACTAAGGATTACACTAGGATAATATAACATTTTACACAGTTTGCTGAGTACCGGTATCTCAAAGATGCAAGGTTACTGTAAACTTGCTCATTTGATCAGTTACATTATAAACTGTACACCTCTGAAACAGACCTTCTTCAGGTTGTCGACTACTCATGGTGGTTCATAATGAACATAATAACTTGAATTACACTTTTACCCTGTGTTTTTGCTTCTTAATATAGAAATATGTCCTGAACAACCCATTCAAAAACACTGGAGTCTAGAACTACCTTTCCCAAGGTGCTGTCAGATAGCCCTGACTTTTTTAGGAACTGGGCGGCCTCCGCAGCTCCCACCTTCCCAGTGTTTGCAGGATCCACCTGTGTAAACAGAGTAGCATCACTAACGCTGGCTAAAACAAATAAACACGATGGGGGGGTAATAATGAATCGAAAAGAGATGATACTACTGCATTACAGTGGGAGCAAACTTACTTGTCTGTAGTAGTTATCATAAGCAGGATTCCCATTAGAAATCTAAAGGAAGAAACAGAAACATGGCTGACTTCTTATGGAGTTGTTACCCGTTGGGAAACAGTGTCCCTTGTCAAAATGCATTCAATGTTTTACATAAGTTTTACAATGTTTTATTTCGCTCCATTAAAGCAGGGAATCAGGTTATCATGGTGAATTAAGTTGAACCATATCCGACGCTACCATCAACAGGCATGTTATGGTTCTGCCAAGACCGCACAAACTCATCATCGCTGCATTTTTAAAGTTAAAATGATTTGTTAAGCGACGGTGGAATTAAACACATTAACCGTCCTTTCTAGTTTGTTCTCCGCCATTCCAATAACTGCTGCATTCAGCTTGCTAGCTATCAGTTAACAAAAACACCACCCCTGTCCCATTGCACTGACAGCAAGTAGGTAAGTTGGTCTTGTTGTCAAAACTGTCACAATTCCACGGTATCCTCAGCAAAAGTTATCTCCGAACACTTGGCTAAACCATCTTCGCCAAGTCCATGTTGCACATAGCTTGGACGTTTAACTGTTTTAGTTTTATAGTTTACCAGGCAATGATGAACAAAGTTATCGCTTTATTACCTGGGCTAATGTCATGTGGGCCGCCATGTTTCCTGCTTCATTAAAATGCGTGCGCGCTCCCGAGAACTTTGCGTGTCAGTTCTTCCTGTCTGGCTACATTTGAGAGATGACGTGTATTGTTTCTTTACATTGTTTTGCAACTTTGTGTCGAAACCATAGAGTCAATGGACGAAACTCACTCGACACAAATGGGTATTTCGCGGTTGCTCAGTGAATCGTATTGTCCGTCTTGTTATTCGATTGAATAGTGAAGCAGAGGTAGATCTAATACTTGTCCTCCTAATCTGTGAAGTTCGATGCCAGGGCGAGTGTGTGGTTCTAGCCGCTGACGTTTTGAGTTGCGGAAGAGCACTGAGGGGCGCTCCATTCAATGAACGTGATGTGATTAGATGTCAAAAGCCAACATTAAGAATTACCTTAAGGAAACAAAGCACAATATTTATGTATTTTATTTGAACTTTGGCATCAATTATGACATTCTGATGAAGGTTAAGGAGACAAAATCCATATCATGGATCGTCTACACACTGTCACCGACTGTGGTCACTGGACTTGACGTGGAATGCACTGACTTGGGACAGTTTCAATGGAGGAAAAACAATAAATCCCACATAAAACATTGATATCAAGTTAAAAAAAAAAAAAAAAAAAAACTACAAAATCCTCCCAGAGCTTGATTAGGTTGAGATATAGTTTAAACTACTCATATAAAAGGTGGGATCACAGTTTGTAAAACTGCATGCAAAGGCCTCTCATTGCACACAGCATGTTGACAAAGTTGGAACACATTTAATCTCAACTCATTCAATAAAGGGTTTAGAAAAACAGTATACTATAGGAAACATGTCAGTGCCAGAAATTATACGTTCTCAACTGCATTTAAATAAAAATGACTGTTTTTTGACATAACTTGAGACATTTTAAGTGAAAGGAGCTCAGCCAAACATCCGCAGTGCAATCCCATTGGATTGAAATCTCATATCAACTACACTCCATAGTTGAAGTACGCCATCATCTTAGTTTGAGATATTATTTAGTAGATGGTTTAATCAGTAACAATGTTTGTGCTTCACATACATGGACATGAAACCCAACCTAATTAAAACAAACAAAAAACCCAATCAGCACAAAGAAAGACATGAAAGGAACCACTTCAGACCTACAAATGAAAAATTATGTTCAAATTCTAACTGGTTTACTATCATTTTATTAGCCAACACATTGTCCTGCGATGCCCTATATTGTGCAGGGCAAAAAAGGGTTGTGTCAATCAATGGGTTGTAAACCTGAAATTGTTTGTTGGCTGCAGTTTGTGTGTGCACACATGTAGTGGTTGGTTGGTTGGTTGGTTGGGGGGTCATCTTAAAAAAAAAAAAAAATTAAAAAGAACTTTGAACAAATAGATTTTAAATTATCACATCTGATATGAGCCACTCTCCCTCAGTCCCTGTACAAAATGGGAGCAACTCAAGAGGTAGTCGCATCCCACAGTGGCACTACGCAAATCGGAAAGCTATGCACTTCGGCGGTTTCCTTGGCAACCACGAGAGCGCAGCGGACGCGTGCCGGAAGATGGTCCGTCTAGTCACTCAGAGCTCGTCCTTGTCCTTTGGCAAGTCGTTGTCTTCCGTTTCCGTGCCGTCATCGGCGCCATCATCCTCGTCTCCCTCCTCCTCGTCCTCCTCTTCGTCCGCATCATCGTCATCGTCCGCTCCCGTGTCCTGTTCCTTGTTTTTTGCGTCCTCCTCTTTCCTCTTCTTTTCATCCTGATCATCCTTCATTTTCTTTTCTGGGCCCTGGAGCAGAAACAATGAAAAAAATAAACAAGGTTCAATTTAGAAAATAAGAATGCTGTTCTTTCATATTAATGCCATACAATAACACTTTAGCAATGTGATCTCATACCTTTGTAACACCCCAGGTGTCTTTGCCGATATCTTCAGCCTCCTTCACATCGTCTGTGATCAGGAAGTTGTCGAAAATGGTGCCAGATTTCACCTGGTAATTACAGATACAAATACATTAACTTCCAGAGATTGGCCAAATAATGTTCAGTGTTAAGCTGGTTGAGGGCACTGTACGCAAAAATGGACCAGAATGCCTACCTGCCACAGGTCCAGCCCAAGGACACTGATGCTGTCAAACTTGTAGATCTCGGCATCCTGGGTGTACTCAGGGTTGTCAATTTCAGGGTGAACCCACACACCCTTATAGTTGGGATTGTCGATCTGTTTGGGTTTCCACTCTCCCTGTAGACAAAGCAGTTGATGTCCAATTTAGTGTTGAGACTTTATTTCTCTTGAAGCAACCATAGCTACCACCAGACACAACAGCATCGAATTGGATTGGCAGATATAAGTGACTTTAGATGCGTTTTAGTGTGAAGATGAAATGTCTGAAATATATGGAATTTTCACCAAAGAGTTCAAGAATACATTCTTTAAAAATGTTTAAAACACACGCAGAGCAATAGTAAATGACGTTCATTGTGCCTCTCTGTAGTTTAACTCCAATCGGCACTACAACACTGTGCTGAACGCATCTTTGTAATGTCTTAACCTCTTCAAGATGACCTATTGTGTATACTAGAATTTACTGTAACTCTTTATACCGTACTAATAAAAAATAGTAATTGATTCTTTATGGACATTCTCTGCCTGACATGAACTGTATTTTTGTTTTCTTCCCCACCCTCCTATTTTACTCTGTCTGTGTAAACTGATTTCATAGTTAAAAAACAAAACAAAAGTATGCATTTAGGCAGATCACACTGTACTCAAGGCTAAATGGTGCATTACATAAGCAAAAACTGTGGAAACAGAAAAATATATGGACACTTAAAATTTGAAGTGAAGCCCCCACCTTGTAATCGGGATTGGGGATCATGGGGGGCTCCCACTCTCCATCCATGTCCTCGTCCCAGTCTTCAGGCTTCTTGGCATCAGGGTCGGGGATGTTCTCGGGTTTGTCCCAATCCTTAGGAAACAATATGAAGTTTATAACAGGCTTTTTTTCTTTTAAAGTGCTTAATAACACAACAGAAATAATGTACAGTGTTCATGCACACGTAAAGCATCTGATTTGATTATACTGTATGTCTTGGTAGAAATACGCAAATAATAAAAATATCCCTTTTTCCATGTACCATTAAAAAACTGAGTGAGCAATGGTTTTTGGTTTTTAAGCAGAATCCCAGATAGCATGCATTTGCATTTGGCATGGTTATGGCGTGTTCGGAAAGCCAAAAGCCTGAGATTTGGCTTAATTATGGGTTGTTTATGGCTTCCCACGACACATTAAAACGTGGACTGCAAATGGGTGAGTTACCTCAGGCTTGGTGTCGTCGGCGTCGTCGATCTTGGGGCGGTCGTCCCAGTCCTCTGGTTTCTTGGCCTCGGGGTCCTTGATCGTCTTGGGGGGCAGGAAGTCCCAGTCCTCCTCCAGAGAGCCGGACTCCACCTTCTCGTTGTCGATCTTCACCTCGTACGTCTGGTCTGGGTTCAGGATCAGGGTGTACAGGTGGGTGAGCTCATCATCCTAAAGGCAAATGGGTAAAACATACATTGTTATTATTATTATAAAAATGTCTGCTTATAGAGACTTAGTTAATAATTAACAAATGTATTTATTATCAACCAAGTTATTTATGCTTTATAAAATATATATAAATATGATTTTACAAACTTTTTAAGTATATTTTTATTCATTTACAAAAAATGTGTAAATGTTTGATAAAAAATTAAATATTAACGCAACATTAACCAGCCATTCACAAACATTTGTTAATGGGTTGTTCATCATTATTTCATTTTTACTAAGTGTACGAAAGTAATGCTTTATAAGCAGACATTATTCTAAAGTGTTATCAGCAAACGTGGGTGGTTGTGTTGGGTGGGGTGGGGTCGGGAAGCGAAGACACCCAAAGAGTGTTAGTAACTGTGTACAACAAGGGAGCAATAATGATGTAGAGGAGATTTGTGTCCCGGTTTGACTGTGCTGGAATCAGACTTGCCTTGCATTTGATTTCTTTCTTGATGAGGTGGTTCTTGCCTTTGTAGTTGAAGATCACGTGAACCTTCTTCGTACTGTAGCCACAGATGTCAGGGCCTGCGAAAGATCAAAATGGTCACTTTCAGTCACATCTCAGACAGACCTCTGTAGTTGGGCAGGTGCGTAGGATGTTATCCCAGCGGGGTTTGCACTGGAGTCACATCTCACACAGAAATATGACCACCATTTCTCCCCTCATGTTCCTTGAGCTACTTTTCTAGCACAGACAAAAGATTCTTCCATCTTAAAATGTCCATGACATTTTAATAAATGTCTACATTGAGCATTCAGAACCTGATGCTTCACTGCCAAGAGCATATTCAACATGGTGTCTCTGCCCTTCTTCACAAGTAAAAAGGATAAAAAAGTATAGATTATCCACAGGTTTCCTTTTTGAAGAACACACTAGAAGAAATAAAGGCCATTTTGTTCAGAGGCCATATCAAAACAACCTCAAATATGACTTTGTTGTGCTGAATCTCATGACTGTAGCAGTCTTGGCATCTGGGTCGCAACTTGTGAAGTCTCATCTCTTCCAAGAGAGCTTCCCTGCATAACATAACTACTCATCTCTAATTGTGGGTACTAACCTGCACTACATTTCATAGGTCCTCCACTATTTTTCTGCTCTCTACCTGTATACTGCTGTACTCTGTACTGACCCCTTACTCTGTACTTGCTTTAATGTCCTCCTTGTAAGTCGCTTTGGTCAAAAGCGTCTGCTAAATGTAATGTTATGCAATGTAATAAAAAATACTCACCGAACATGATGTAGTACTGCGAGTCTCCGTGCATGGCGGCCTGGTCGAGGTCCGAGGGGAAAATTTTCACGTAGCCACCACCGCAGTCGATTTTCTGCTCGTGCTTCACCGTGAACTGGAAGACCACAGTTTTGCCCTCATTGCTGAAAGGCTCAAACCTGGCGGAGGTTGCATAGAAGCGGGCATCCTGGCTGGTCTGAAGGCCTATGTATGGAGAAAAAAAGTATTTTTTGTGTGTGTGAACACCTGTGATTTGGCCATGCGTGTGGTTTGACACAAACACAGGTAGCATCATCATCATCAGAGGGAGGCATTAAGTGTCCTACCCTTGTCCTTCTCTGCGTCTCCATAGAAGTTCCCGGAGGTAAGTTTGAACTGGCCATAGTCAGACTTGTGCTCCGAGTTCACCCAGCGACTCTTCCAGGCGTCTACATAAGAGGAAGGAGGAAACAAAATGAGACAGAGGTCATTAGGATTGGTAGAGATCCCATGATTGAACTGCATACAAGTATTTCAATATACACTCTCAATCAGAACTGACTGTGGGGCAAGAAACGCAAACGTACATCTTTAGTCTAGAGGCGCTTCCTGCTTCGACTACAGAAATGCAGGGACCTTCCCACTTGTCTGGTGACGAGTTTGAACTTAAGAAATTACTTTCGATTCGAATACTTTCCTGGTCACGTGGTAATAAAACCTGTTCGAGTAATTTATTGTTTTTACAACCATGACTAACATTGCATTTCTATGTTAACAGGTCATGTAGACCACCAGGAATCGTGCACACGAGGATATGTATTGCATTCAATGATTGACACAACTTGACAGGGCCTGAGTGTCAAAGCCATCAGGGTGCCGCATCACGCCGACACTTCATAACATACCATAGTCGTAGAACTAGACTCCAAATTTCACGCGGATGGTTTTCTTTTTAAACTTCAACTGGCTAGCTAATGATTTGACTAGCGGCCACATTAAACTTGTCAGCGTTATGGTAAACGACAGAGCAAAATACTTAGTTAACACAGTCCAGCAATAAGTGATGACAGAGGTAACGCACACATAAGGAAAAGTAGTTCTACTAAAAAGTTGAAAGCACAAGTTGTGAGGACTAGCTGTGCAAAATGACCATTTTAGCAGCATAGAAGTTGAAGAGCAACCCCACTCAAGCTTTCTTTAGCTAACAGTCACCATTAGCGAACTGAGTTTACCTCCATCCAGAAACTGCTCCTGGAAGTAGACGGTAGCATTTACTGATAGTGCTACCAGAGCAATCGTGCAAAAAGCGATGGCAATCTTCATATTTGCCTCTTCTGAAGACTTCTCCGAAGTTCTTCTCTTGCAGCGCTACCAAACCTCTACCCACCTTGGCCAAATCTTGGGAGGGTAATTGGCAATTTCAGAGAAAAGCATGGGTGAACAGATGTCTGCCGTTCATTGGCCAAAAGGATGACACTCAAACCAATCAGAGGAGACCACGAAGTGCATGACTCGCCTTTACCGGAAAATGATTCCACATCATGATTTTCCTCCTTCGGTTCCCTGTTCAGTTTCAACCTGACGCCCAGTACCGACTGGGGAAACTGATGTAGGCTGGTGTATTTTAGGTTGAATGACAACTGTGTCAGCCAACGCTGATTCAAGATCAATTTTTCAATTTCGCACTTAGAAGTAAATATTTGTTTCAATATATATTAGGCCTATTCCAAAATGGTATCCGCAACGTAGGAAATAGCCATTTGAAACTGGAAAGTCATAGGCCAGACAGCCTAGCCTAGGCTATATATAATGGCATTGGCACTAGGTGTAACTTGAAAACACAATAGCCTATTGATAAATACTCACCTACTCAAATTAATTAATTAATTAATTGATCAGAAGATGAATGAATGAAATAGGCTAACAAATGAATATAGCGATCAATCCCTGAGTTGTCTGGTGCTTTTGAAAGCTAAATATCACACAGCCTAGTTCAGGGGTCAGGAACCTATGGCTCTAGAGCCACATGTGGCTCTTTTGGGAACTGTATATGGCTCTTACTTATCTGGGGTTGCCAACCATCCCTTGAAATACGGAACGGTCCTATATTTATAAATAAATACAGGTTCCATATTGAATTGAAACGGGACATGGGACGTTAAAATGCAGGAAATTACATCTAAGAAATACAACATTTTCGGCGGGAGGACTACCAGACCCTCGCCATAATGAAGTTGACAGTTGGCAGCCCTCTACTTACATGTTATCAATTAAAGCAATAACTTGACAGTACACTCTAAGATTGTTGGGTTTAATTGAAATACATGCTTTTAATTGTTTCAGTTCATTCTAAATTCAGTGTTTTTAAAATGGTATGGCTCTCGTGAAATTTTCTTTTTAAAAATTTGGCGTTTATGGCTCTCTCCACCAAAAAGGTTCCTGACCCCTGGCCGAGTTCAATCCACCAGAAGTAGGCCTTTACCACAGAGGGTCTCAATGTTAACCCACTGTGACCTAAGAGTCCACGTTAACTGATTTGTCTTCATTGTCTTCTTTTAAAATGTTATACCAGGAAGAGCAAGCTCTCTCTCTCTCTCTCTCTCTCTCTCTCTCTCTCTCTCTCTCTCTCTCTCTCTCTCTCTCTCTCTCTCTCTCTCTCTCTCTCTCTCTCTCTCTCTCATGATGAATGCTGCACACATTAGGCAGTTCAAATCCAGTTCACCTGGGATGTGTGAGCCACACAGTTAAAGTGATAGGCTATAGGCCTACACGTAGGCCTTATAGAATAGGCCTAGGCCTACTGTCTGCAACAACACAATGAGGTTTGTCTATCAGATCTGGGCAGTTTAGGGCTTTAGGACACCTTACACAGAATTTGTACAGGTGATCAACCAATCCACGTAGAGACACATATTGAATATGGGCACATGTAAGATGATATATAGGCTAGCCTAGTGAATTAAGAAGGCCTGCAAAAGCTACCTCTGTTTTTGCAAATGACATCAAAATCATCGTTGTCACCGTCATCATCATCATCATTATCATCATCATCATCATCATCGTCATCATCATCATCATCATCATCATCATCAACTTCGTCATCACCATCACCATCCATCATCACCATCACCATTGATTGCGGTGTTCCCCATGGGTGAATTCTCAGACTCTTACTTTTCAGCCTACATGCTCCCGCTTGGAAAGGTCATGAAGAAAAACTACATTAATTAAAGGAATAGACCACCCTTTTTTGATTTTCAGTTGTCCCTTTAACACAGTTATGCGGATGACACAAAGCTATTCATTATACCCACCAATCATTTCCCCCTGCAGTCTCTCTATGTGTTGATCAGATTAACCCCTTAGCGCAGAGCCTATGTTATAACCTTACTGTCACCAAAACTGTAGTGGCTATGTCTTAATCTGTTACTTAAGGCTCTTGGTACTGTCCAAGAAATGTTGCTACGATGTAGTTGAGTATTTTCAGCCAATAGTGAATAGGCCCGCCGGCGACCCCATCTGCAGTAAGAGGCTATCGCCTGGATGTCTTGTAATTTCCTAACATTGATAAAACTGAAGTCATAACTTTTGGGGGAAAGGATGAACAATTCTTCACATGCATATAAAAGGACAGATCACATTACTCCAGTTTTAAAAACCTTGTATTGGCTCCCAGTTACATACAGAATTGATTTTAAGGCATTACTTCTTGTTTTTAAAGCACTGCATTGGATGGGACCTAGGTCTGCAAGATATGTATCATACTTTTCTCCTAGATCACTAGATCATTGGAGCAAAACTTACCAAACCTGTTACTCAAACAAGGGGAAGCAGCTTTCAGCGTGTATGCGACAAAGCTCTGCATCTACTCCCAATAAACTTAAGAAATGCCCCCACCACGGATTATTCTAAATCCAGACACAGACTATTCTAAATCCACTTCTCTGATGCCTTTTTGTAAATATTTTACACTTTTCATTACCATGATTCGACTATCGTTATCTATGATTTCTATTTAGCTATTTCTATTTTTTCTGTTGTTTTCTTCATGCAAGTTGTTGCATTTTTATTTTTTGTATATCTGATGTTTTCATTCTATGTGAAGCACATTGGGCTGCCTGTGTATGAAATGCATGCTATAAATAAACTTGACCTTACCTTACTTAACCATCATCGTCGTCGTTGTCATCATCATCATCATCATCATCATCATCATCATCATCATCATCATCATCATCATCATCATCATCATTATTGTTGTTGTTGTTTTAGTAGTAGTAGTACTTGTATAGTAGCCTAGTGGCCTAGTCCAATTTTATATGCTGTTAGCAGAAGTAGGCCTAGGTGTAGTATTGGCAATAGATATAGATATAGAATAGGGCAGTCATGGGTGAGCGGTTAGGGCATCAGACTTGCATCCCAGAGGTTGCCGGTTCGACTCCCGATCCGCCAGGTTGGTGGGGGGAGTAATCAACCAGTAATCAACCAGTGCTCTCCCCCATCCTCCTCCATGACTGAGGTACCCTGAGCATGGTACCGTCCCACCGCACTGCTCCCCATGGGGCGCCACTGAGGGCTGCCCCCTTGCACGGGTGAGGCATAAATGCAATTTCGTTGAGTTCAGTGTGCAGTGTTCACTTGTGCGCTGTGGAGTGCTGTGTCACAATGACAATGACAATGGGAGTTGGAGTTTCCCAATGGGCTTTCACTTTCACGCTTTCAGATAATAACATTGGTTTTCTATATGCTTGCAATTCATTATTTACATTTCTTGGTGAAATTGCTGTAGACCAGGGGTGTCAAACTAAAATCGACCGAGGGCCAAAATCTAAATCTGGAACGAAGTCGTGGGCCAAACTCAGTATTCATCTTAAAAAGCGGACTGAAATTGTGCATACACACACGTAATACTCATATTTGAATTTCACAGATTCCCTTGATAAATCAAGCGTGCCTGCACATATTCTGTTGCATATGAGTGTGAGCTGTTTCACTGGCCTATGACACACCACATTTCATCTATAAGTCTTAGTACACTATAGGCCTATTGATGGTGCATGGGCCAACTGTTATACATATTTGAGATTATCTCACGGGTCAAATAAAATGACTCCACACGCCAGATTTCTGTCCCGGGCCTGAGTTTAACATCACTGCTGAAGACCATCGTTTGCATTTTTTCCCTGTCAAAATAAGATCCCTTCTCAACTGTTTCCAAGAGGATCTTCACTTCCATTCCCTTATTTGTCCAGCAGAGTGCAGCATTCCAGTATTGATCCACTGTCAAATGTGCGGCTCCCACTTGGCACCTTTATGCGAAAGGCTGGCTGGTCTTTCGCTTTTGGGTATGCTGGAATTCATGTACAGCAGAAGACCTTACCACTGGCCTCCATTTTACATGTTTTTTATATTTAAAAATATATATTTTATATGTTTCTTTTTTACTTCTATGACATCTGTGGCAATGGGACAACGGTGGACAGAGAAAAATTATTTTGAGTGGAACCTCATCCCTCTAACGCAGCTGTTCTCATCCTTTTTTGAACAAGTGCCCCCTTAGCCTCATTTCAAGCCTCCAAATGCCCCCTTGACCTCACCATAAGCCTGACAAGACACCCCCCCCCATAGTATTAAAAAAACGAATGCTCCCCAATGGCAACCAAGTACCGCCTCCTCTCATCTGTATCCTTCTCTACAGCCCCCCAACGCCCGCTGGGGGGCTGTACTGCCCCTGTTGAGAAGGACTACTCTAACGGGTTGCCTTTTGGCCATTATTCTTAGAAAAGGATACATGGCAAACATGCAGGCACTGTGGTGGTATGGTGCACACACACACACACATGCACATACTCACACACACACACACACACACACACACACACACACACACACACACACACACACACACACACACACACACACACACACCGATAAACGCACATACTCACACACACACACACACACACACACACACACACACACACACACACACACACACACACACACACACACACACACACACACACACACACACTCTCTCTCTCTCTCTCTCTCTCTCACACACACACACACACACACACACACACACACACACACACACACGGACAGTACAATCAGTGGTCATATAGGTAATGTCCTGTACTACTAGTCAAACGAATTTTCAAACTTCTGTGCAGACCCTGTTACATAGATTTTTGATGAGAAAGTGCACTTGACTTGACTTGTCTATTTCTGGAAATTCAAAATGGCGGACAATGGAGAAGATCCCCCTTTTCATGTATGAAAAGTGCAATTATGATTTGATAGTGGTGACTATTTAGTTAACATTTGTGAATGGTCAGCATGAATTGGAAATAAACAACTAAAAACCTTACACAGTGCTCCTTTAAAGAGAGCTTTACATACCAGATTAAGACTTGGTCATTACAATGTTGGTGATGGTAGGTCATGAAATGGCTCTGCGCAAAGGGATTAAACATGTTTACTGAAAGCAGAATTATGGCCAGTAAATATTTGGTGTAAGCAAAGAGTAATATACCATTGCAAAATCAGATACATTATTTGACTTTTTATTGTTTTCCAAATGTTAGTGCAAAATATCATGTACATTTTTCATACCCTCAGAGTCATACTCATTCATAGAATTCACAGTCATTAAACAATCACAGTAGAACGGTTAATTACTCAAAAGACTGCTGAAACAGAGGTGTTAATTTATATCCTGCACTTGATCCGATGACATTCAGTGTGTTGATAAATAGCCCTACCTTTAATATTTTCTATAATGTTAAAAAGCTATTCTTTGGATTTTGTTATTCATTACTAACCAAACATTATCCCCCAAAAGATAATGAAAATCTTTTAACCAAAAGGGTGCAATGAAATACACCAATGAATCAGTTTTTAATAATAAAAAAAACAAGACAATGAAGACACTTGAACTAAATTAGGGCTATTTCAATTAAGCAGACAATATATGTATTGCATATATGAACATTTCAACTGACATCTGTTCATATTGGAAGTGAAAAAAAAAATGTTAATACAGTGTTCCATTGTGGCTTAAGATGCACCCTTACATGACAAGTGAAGTACTTACCAGCATTTAAATAAATATAATACACATCTCTCTATAATCTATAATAGATATTAATTCTCATAAAAGTAGGAAATAATGTTTTCCACAGAGAAAAGGAAGATATAAATGTTACATTCAGTAATAACAAATAACATATTTCATTTTTAACAAGACAAACTCTCTTGAATGTAGTCTGCTACAGTATTCATATACTGTATGTGGACAAGACAAAGTGCCCTTTCCATTCTATTCAGTCACTCAGGAAGACGAAATTATGGTAAGATGCACTTGTGTTTCGAAATATCTCTGCTGCCTTACAAAGCTCACATCAGCCAAATTATATGCATATGGTGACATTCCCTCGGTATGGAAATTGATATATGAAATCACAGAGGAAAAATAGGTGTGTGTCCCTTACCGTTTATATTTTCTACTGCCTAAAAAGGTGTCTGCCGACATGACTCTTCTGACATGAACGCGTGTGTGTGCGTGTGTGCGTGTGTGCATGTGTGCGTGTGTGCGTACGTGTGTGCCTATGAGAGTGTGTGTGTTTGTGCACACGTGCAGTATGTGTGTAGGCGGCTATGCTTAAATGAGAGTGGTACTGTATAGGGTGAATGCAATCACCTCACTTCACCCCTTGGAGAGTAGGGAGTCGTGACAATGGCCCATAGGCTCAGCACAGGAGTCAATCCTCCGCCACTCCTAAACCAGTAATCCTGTACCTCTTGGTCCTCAAACATCGACAGTGTAACTGGGGGGTGTTTCTGTGTGTGTGCATGAGTGTCTTGCTGTTTGGGCAGAGGGATGTGTTGTTTACCTTAAGTGCCCGAAGCTTTGCGGTCTGCTTTCTCAGAAGGGGCGATACCTTAATGTGATTCCTAAACTGCTTTAGGATAGTCCAACATAGCCTGCTGACACTCTCAAGGAACGATCTTGGCCTCATCGTTAAGGAGTCCGTCTTTGTAGGTTTGCACGTTTAATTCCCATCAATGACTTGACCGAGACAAGTCATCCCCAGATTACTCTTAAGGAATGCAACTAACTCTAATGGTATGTTGCTTTCGAGAGGTGTAATGTCATGTAATGCAACTTAATTTAATGCAGTGTCCTCCTCTGTTATCCGGGGCCTACCGAAGATTCTAGAGCCGAGAGCATAGAATTCTAGAATCTTTCGGTCTGATCCTCAAAAATGCGAACCCACACATACTGGCATGTGGATGTGGTGTATGTACTGACATACATGCAGAGCAGTGCAAGACTGGGCTTGGCTGCTGTTTTCTACTAATTTCTAAAATTCCTCATTGTTGCAATCACCTGTCAGATAGGCAGCGTTTAAAGGGATTCATTACCATTTACAGTAACAGCTCTACACGAACCTTTGCTGGTGAGGTTTCCTTTGGTCATCAGATAAAATGGTGTTGTGGAAGCCCTTGTTGTTGATGCCCTTCTTTGTTGTTGTTTGAAAAAAGTCATAAAATGTAATCGTCTCCATCTCATCGACACCACAGAGCAATCCAGTATGGTAGTCTTGGAAGAAAAATAAACCAAAAAAATCCATAGGCTACCACAATTTGCATAGTCTTTCTGAATAATAACAAAAAAGAGAAATGAATGACAAAAAACACCATAAACTTAAAAAAAAATACCAAAGCCACTTGCTTGCTTGCTCCAGTACTGTCACTGTCCCTGTGTCCCCTCAGTCATGCAGTCACATTGGCTGCCAGGTCTTGTCCATGGACTGGATGTGCTCCTTTGCCTTCATCCTGAGCGCGGCGATGCTGGAACTACGGTCCACATCGTCCAGCGGATACTTGTCGTTGAACGGCGGCGGGCACTGGTAGGGAGGCGGTGCCATTTGCTGCATGGTCTGCACCATGCCCGGGGAAGTGTTGAGGTAGCCCGGGTGCGTGGGGTAGGCCGGCTGCAGGGTCTGCGCGGGGCCCATGAAGCTGGGGATGCTGTGCATGGGGGTGGTGCTGCCCAGCGGCGAGGTGAGCCAGGGGTCCATGGGCAGCGAGTTGGTCATGGGCCCCATGTTGGTGGGCATGGGCGGCCGGTTGAAGGACAGCATGGGAGAGTCGTGGAGCTTCATGGCACTCGTGTCCATCTTCTCCTGACGACGCCATTTGGCACGGCGATTCTGGAACCACACCTGGTAAGAGTACAGGGAGTAAGTGAAAAGTCAGGTTATGCAAAGATGACATAAGGTACAAGTATACTTGTATAAGTGTGGACTGTACATTGGGGTTTTTTTTACATTTACATTCCCTTTTAAATTTCAAATTGTGTGTGTGTGTGTGTGTGTGTGTGTGTGTGTGTGTGTGTGTGTGTGTGTGTGTGTGTGTGTGTGTGTGTGTGTGTGTGTGTGTGTGTGTGTGTGTGTGTGTGTGTGTGTGAGAGAGAGAGAGAGAGAGAGAGAGAGAGAGAGAGAGAGAGAGAGAGAGAGAGAGAGAGAGAGAATTCTTTTTTTTTCTCCATTGGAAATGTTTAACAGTGTTTAGGAAAAATACAACAATAACACCTAATGAAAAACCCTCAAGCAGATACTGTAAATAAGAACATGAAATCATGAATAATGGAAGTCAGAGCCGTACAGGTTGTAAGTACTAGAGTTTCTTATCAACAGGCAATAAAGGCATGGGGCATGGGGCTAGGCCATTGAACAGAGACCACAATGCAGTTGGGGTTTTGCTTGCTGCTCTAACCGAGTCTTGAAGGGAGTTTCTGAACCTCCCTCTTGTTGTAACAAGCCCTAGCTTAAATTAATTAAGATGGCAGACAAGAGTCCATACAGACTCATTTGAGAGCTGCAGCAACACTATGTAGGACTTCAAGGAGATGCACACTGTTGTTAAAAACATTCCCTGCGTCTACTCTTTTAAAGTTTAAACATAATTCAATTTCTTTTAAACAATATATTTCACTTCTACTTTACTGCACCCGACAATGACCTGAATTCAGACAGAGCGCGGGCAGCAAATAATGGTACACACTTGACATTTCAATCCACAATTTCTATAATACTGCAGGCCTACATAAAATGATGCATTTATAAAGAATTATTTATGTAAAATATATTCACATATAATGATGTACTCCACTCCACAAATCTTCAGTAATAACAGAACCAAAGCCCTCGTCTGAACTGAAACTTCAGGCAGTTAAAGGTTCTACATAATGTACAGTCTTTCATGCCCTCTTTTTGTGGAGTTAGAAACTGGGGTAACACTTTCTATGAGGCCCATATCTATAGGGCATTATGAGCGCATTTATAACAAATTATAATACACATTATAATTACTTACAAAGCATCACGACTACACCCATGATGTTTCATGATGCTTTATGTTAACAGTAATGAATAACCATGAATCTAGCTTATAATACTTTATAAATCCAAGGGTATTATGAGTGCTCATGACTGGATATAAACTACAGCCTGCCTGATGGGGCTTACAGTACATTATGATGCATTATAGATGTGCATTATACAGTGCATTATAGATGCATCCATATGAACTTCACTTTACTTAGAGCACACATTGACGACTTATGATCTCACAGGAAACATTATAGCATCGTATGAGCTCTTATGACAGTTTATCATCCAGGTCTGTGCATAATGGGGCATAGGTACTCATAATGTACTATAAGCCCCATCAGGCAGCCCGTAGTTTATAGCCAGTCATGAGCACTCATGGATTTATAAAGCATTATAAGCTAGATTCATAGTTATTCATAACTGTTAATATAAAGCATCATGAAGCATTATGAGTGTAGTCATAATATGTTGTAAGTAATTATAATATGCGTTATAATTTGTTATAAATGCGTTTATAATGTTGGCTTTAAGTAAAGTGTTACCGAAACTGGAATGTCCAAATTCTCCCTATCCCGCCATGTTGAAGAATCTTTTTTAAAATTCCTGGATCCGGATCGTGATCTGGATCACCAACAAAATTTAATCACTTGCTCCAACAAATCATCTAAATCCGTTCATAACTTTCTGAGTTATCCTGCTGACAAACAGACAGACAGACAAACCAAAGTGACCGAAAACATAACCTCCTCGGCGGAGATAACAAAATACAGTATCTGGACTCTGGACACTCTTCACATATCCAGACAATGGCAGAAGAGGCACTTGGGCTCAAACCTTAGGCAGCTAAGACCAATACACAATTCACATTGTTTGGGGCTTTTATTTCTCAATTACACATAAAGTAATAAATAACAGTAGTATCTAATTGAAACAAGGCTGGTCCACATCAGACAAACTGAGCCGAAGACAGCTGTTACTGGATCCTTTTTTGGTTATTTTACTGTGGTGCAAGCATCACCAACATTTTGACGCTGTGTGTCTCCATTACATTACTTTACAGTACACTTAGCTGATGCTGTTATCCAAAGTGAGTTACAGTTATTTTAAGTACAGGGTATTGGTTACAGTTCCTGGAGCAGTAGGTGCCCTTGAGCAAGGGCTGTAAGATCAACTAAAATTATAAATGGGTCTGAAGAAGTTTATCATGTTTAGCCCCCCAATTGCAAAATGCACTTGAAGGTTTTTACTTACTTACTTATTTATTTATTTTTTAAAAATGCATTTTGCACTTTAAATTGATTCAGGAATGTAATGTGACTTCTGCTATGGTTCTATAACTGCATGAAGCACTATCACTCCACTGCATCTTGTGTGTTTATGTGTTTTATGTTTTATATGTCTACACTGTCCCTGTATTATTTGTTTCCGTGTATAGCCTATATGTACTTTTTAGATTCCAGTTTGTATGTGTCATGTATCCTATATGTAAGCACACCATCTTTCTTTTAATCTGCAAGACTAGTTTACCTACGGGTACAAATAAAGTCAACTGAACTGAACTTAGCCATGGAGTGAGATAGAGAGTGGAAGGGTGGGATTTGAACCTGCAACCCTCTGCCTAACCACTAGGATTATGTAATGGTTGCCCTTCTTCAGAGTCTTCAGAGTCAAAAAGCAGCAGTATATGGCAGTTGACAGTATGGATAGAGACTGTCTGGTAGGAAGAGACGCAGCGGCAGCGCTCACCTGAACCCGGACCTCCGGCAGGTTGACCTTCATGGCCAGTTCCTCGCGGCTGTAGACGTCGGGGTAGTGGGACTTCTCGAAAGCCCGCTCCAGCTCGTGCAGCTGGTATGTGGTGAAGGTGGTGCGGTTGCGCCGGTGCTTCTTCTTAGGCTGGTCCTCCTCGTGCGGCTCCGGAGACTGGCACTCCGTGTCCAGGCCCTCCTGTAGCTTGCCCAGCTCCGCGTCGCACTTGCTGCTGCTGCTGCTATTACTGGAGAACAGGCCTGGGTCTGAAGGAGGAAGGGGGCGGAAGAAATGCATGGTATATTACAAAGTACATGAATACATCAATACATCATAAAACTTTTTGGGAGCATAGACCAGTGTTGCAGACCTTCATCATTCCATTACACGTAGCTTTAGATGTGAACAGCTATCAACATGTGATCCCTTTCTCCACATGACCTGCCTTGACCTGATTTTGCTACCGCTACCGGGGAACTTAGAACCCTTTTTTCCAAAAAAGGCGAGCACAGGTTCTTGTTAGGGTTAGAGTTGGGGTTAGGGTTAGGCTGCCACTGTGCGCAAACTTGACATGAAATACGCATGGCAACCATTCATGCAAGAAATATGCATGGACACGCATCCTGGGCCTTATGCCCTTGTCAGAAACAATGCAGGGAACATAGGACACTTTTTTAGAAAAAGGGTCCTACTGTAAGTTCCCCGGTCCCATAACGGGGAACATAGGACCCGGGAAAAATAGGTACATTCCCGTTACACTGAGGGCCTTGCAACTTAGCAGAGCAACAGACGCCACTTGCACCTGCGGATCTGTGCCATCTTCCCTAAACCTCAGGCCCCCTCGGCTATAATCCCTTTAAGACTCTCAGGCAGAGAGAGAGAGAGAGAGAGAGAGAGAGAGAGAGAGAGAGAGAGAGAGAGAGAGAGAGAATAAGAAGAAGAAGAAGAAGAAGAAGAAGAAGAAGAAGAAGAAGAAGAAGAAGAAGAAGAAGAAGAGGGAGAAGAAGAAATGGCGAGAGGAAAAAAGAGACATAGAGAGAAACAGAAAAAGACAGAGGACAAGAGAAACAGGCAAATAGACAAGCAGACAGAGGGAGAGAGACAGAGAGTGTGTGATAGGGAATACAATGAATAAGACATACTGTATTTGAATTGTGAGATGCTACTGCTTTTGTTAATATGAAGCTTCTATGAAGTTCAATAAAGTGCTTGTAAATAAAGCAATCTTATCCATCTTTAAATGACCCAGTTCAGTATGTTCAACCACTGTCCACCTTCCGTCATCTGTCATCAAAATTCCATCATAAGCAGGAAGGACTTAAAGAGTTGCAGAAGTCCTTTCAAAACCATCTCTGCAGTCAACAGCACGTCATCCTCAGTATCCACAGGTTAACCGCTCAGTAATTGGACCAGGATGTCCAAACCAGTGCCCACCACCGTGACCTTTTCTTAGAGATAAATCCACATTTGACCTGGACTTCTGGTCCTTAAAGCCCTGCAGAATCTACGTCATCGGCTTTCCCTCCTACCTTGTGTTTTCCTCTCCTTGTCTGTGATGTAATGGAGCATATCCTTAACTGTCCCTTAACTGCCAGTGCAGTGTGTGAGTGTTTGTGTGCTTGTGTATGGGGGGTTGTCCTGCCCTGCCCTGTCTGGCAGCATCACTCACATTTACCTCAGTTAACCCTTCACAAAAATAGACCTGACTCTACCAATTACCCACCACTAACCCTAAATCTAACCCTAAAACAACCCTTACCCTAACGTAAACCGAATTCAACCCCTAACTCTTACCTCATTTAGCCCTACACCGAACACTACCCCTCACTAACACACATTTGTTATCCCCTCAGTTACCTTGTTACAAAGATAACCGTCACCCTATTTAACCCTTTACAAAGATATTTTTCTCTGGATGTTTCTAGGAAAATGAAACACTGTAACGAACAACCTATGAAGTTTGTGAAGTATATCAAGAACGGTGCCACATAGTAGAGCAGAGTAGAGTAGTAGAGTACTTTTATTGATCCCGAAGGAAATTAAGGTGACTGGCTGATTGAATGATCAGCTGGTCAAATTGGACATGTAAAACTAGCCCATTTGGAATGTGTCGCTCTAGATTGTAACCATTGAGGCAATTTTGCCATCACTAGTTGCTAATTATTTGAATTGATTGAAGACTGTGAGAACTTCTGATCCAGTTAGGGCAGTGGTTCTTAACCTTTTTTCCTTAACGCACCCCCTTTCCTGTGCCCAAGACAAGCCCCAACCCAAACTTCTACATATATCTACGCACTAAAAAAGGATTTAAGTAATTAATTACAATGATTCTTGCTTGAGACATTAATCAATACCTTCATGACTTTTCATGGGGACCAGAACATGTTTTAATTTGGTTTTGATTTGGCCTAATTATAATGTTCACTAGCAATTTTTCATCACAACCTGAACACAAACAAAATTCAGCGCACCCCCTGAAATCTCTGGCGCACCCCCAGGGGGTGCCCGCACCCCAGGTTAAGAACCACTGAGTTAGGGTATGTAAATCCAATTGGGGGACACAGAGGCATGTCAATGAAGTGACAAGAACCAAATTAACTGTTGAAATGTGCTTATGAGATTGGACGGGGCAGAGTGAAAGAAAGGCAATTTCAGCTAATTAAAGGTGGCTTCATTTAATTGTCACTAGGCAAGAACTGATAAAATGACACTTAAAGGTACACTGTGTAGGAAATGGTCAAAAAAGGTCCAGCAACTATGCTGCTCATTGAAACTGGGCTGTCTATTGCCAAATTCGATCTTTTCATGAAAGTTTACTAGGTAATAAAGGCCCAAGTACAGTCATTTTTGCAGCTAAAATGGCTATTTCTGGAAATTCAAAGTGGCAGAGAAGATTCCCCTTTCCTGTATGAAAAATGCAAATTTTCCAGTTATAATGCATACTTAGAATTTGATGGTGGTGGTAAGTATTCATGAAAAAGGTAACATTAGTAGCCTGAATTCTGGAAATAAGCAAATAAAAATATTACACAGTGTACCTTTAAATAATGTACTATATACTTATATAAATACTTCTTATGTGGACATAATGTTTACAACAACCATTTATTTAAATATTTAGATTTTTATTTATTTTCATTTCATTTCCCTCCAAATCATTTGTCTGCGCTGCAGAAGACATTGTTTAATTTGTATTAAGACATTGTAATTGTAGATAAAGTAAACAAAAAAACCCCAACAAATCTCCGGTCTTGTTCAACATGACGAGACCCGTGGGCTTTATACTCACCCTGAAAGGCTGTGGGCTGCTGGCTGTCACTGAGTGCGGGCAGCGGGGCGTACGGGTCTGTGGGGACCTGTTTCCCCTGCAGCATGTTCTCTGGGTCCATTTTGCGGGTGCTGTCGGCACCAACTGAGTTGAGCATGGGGTCCTGGTCCTTGCTGAACCCCAGTATGACGTCAATGCTGTGCACACGGCCTCCGGCGCCTTTCACGAAGTCGTGGTAGCTGTCTGAGGTGAGGCAACCATCATCCACCATGTTCGTCGTGGCATCCAATGAAAGATGCATCCGATCGCTTGGAACCTAGGGGGGCCCTCCTGGGTGGTGGTGGTCGGGTAGAGCACAGGATAGGGCTGTGAGAATGGAGAGTGTTCTTCACATAGATCCACTAACAGAATCGCCAGGATGGGGTTGTTGGACAGACATGGAGAATGTATGTGATGTGAAAGAGGTCTGCAGAGTTGCCCTGAAAAGTAAAGATGCAAGCATTCATAATTTATCTGTTGGTAGAGGGGTGGCAGTGGCAAAAAAAAGAACTTTGACTTCCCCTAACTTTCACATAATTAGTTCTTCCTTTTCATTTAAAGAGCAGCCTTTCGCATCACTTGTTTTTTGTTGTTGTTTTTCTAGCCTGTTGTGAGAGCCGTTTACCATAAATTGTTCTCAAGTCTATGAAACTAAAAAAAAGTATAGCTGTCAGACCTAGTCAGAAAAATTTCTTTACACAAGTGCTCTTTCAGTAAATGGGTGCGGACAACTTTGACCCTGTTCATTTTTCACGGCTCACTGGGTCTTCTAAAAGACAACTGGGACGCGGAGTTTGTCAGGGCATTGTGATGCTCCATCTGCCTAGCAGGTCTGCTATGAGAGGATAGACTTATGCGGGGCATGATCATTATACTTCACTGCATGTCTGCGCACACAGAATTCATTGTCCCTCTTTCTTTCCTCCTTCCTCCCATTGTAATATCGGTTGTCATACATGTTCATTCAAATGAAGCAATTACAACTTAGTTACCACTGCAGGGTTCACTATCAAATAGTGTCAGAAACAAATATTTTGTTGCAATGTTGTACTTATAACGTATGAATCTGTTATTTTTGTTATAATATGTGTTTATAACACTCTTTTTAAATAAATAAAAAACTAAGAATAACTTAATGTGAAGCACAGGCTGACTTTTTTTACATGCAGCTTGCATATCCTTTCTCATTTGAATTATAGTGTTATTTGCGTGTATACAAATTTGTGAAAATTTTGCAACACGATGAAAGGATCCATACATATTATTGTATCATGTTATATTAAATATTTTTTCCCTTTCTTTATCCTTTCTTTTCACAGCACATGTTAAATTTAACACGCTATTCAATAAACTTCTTGCATTCACATGGAACCAGCAGTGGCTACAAGTGAAGGCATAGGCTACTATACGGTAGGTAGCATAGTGAACGTCAACACATACCCGTTAGTCCTCTGTCAGTGTTCCGTCCTTCACTTTTATCCAATAGAAAATAGCATCCATTGTTTTTTGTTTCCAAAGAGACTTCAAGGAAATACTTCAACTTTAATAATAAAGTGGTTCCTTTTAAATAGTGATTGTTCCTCAGCCGTCCACAGCTTCAGTTGCACAGGACGGGCTGATGACCATGTGCGTCCAGTGAAGCACCATGGACAGACTGGACACCCTCTGCAACAGCTTTGGAGATTAGTGCTGTGGGGATTCTGCCCCTTTAAGGATGAATGACACAAAGGAGGGGGACAAGTATTAACTGTAGTCTCTCTCTCTCTCTCTCTCTCTCTCTCCCTCTCTCTCTCTCTCTCTCTCTCTCTCTCTCTCTCTCTCTCTCTCTCCGGGGTGGGGGCTGGGTTCTTTCCTTGCCTTGCCTGGCAGCTTCATTTGCATCTACCTCAGTTAACCCTTCACAAAGATAGACCTAATAACCCTAACACTAACCCTAAATATCGGTGGCGTGTACAGACATTTTGAGGGGCAGGTGCTCAAGGTGTGCTGGTGGGACACATGTGCAACATCTGGCTGCCTTACTAGGCTAGGCTACAGGGCTGGCCTGGGGGAGAACTGAGGCCCAGGCACTTTTGGCTTAAAGGAGCACCTTGTAATTAGTGGTGCAGAGCTTACTCACCGGTGGGCCCCGCACCCTCGTGGGCCCCTATTTTCAGGAATGTTTTAAAAAATATATATACATATATATATTATTTTTTTACATTTCTGAAAATAGGGTACAAGGCCCACCGGGAAATGCCCGCTATGCCAGATGGCCAGTCCAGTCCTGCTAGGCTATATATTGTAAAGGGCATCATTATCACATGTTTTTAATCGTATCATATCAATATGGATCAAAGTACATTGTGGTGGAAATAATTCTTTAAAAATACCTTTCAAAAGGGCATTTTTTGTTCAGTAGGGCAAAGGGGCAGATGCTTCCGCACCATCTCGTCCCTATCTGTGCACGTCTATGCTAAACATAACTAACTCTAAAGCGAACTCAACCCCTAACCCTTACCTCATTTACTCCTTTACAAGGATAGATCTAACTTAACCCCTATCCCTTGGCTGCCTCATTTACCCCTTAACAAAGATAACCTTAACGCTACACCTAACCCAAACACAAACCCTGCCCGACAACATCCTTTGCCATCACCTCAGTTACCCTGTTACATAGATAACTCTAACCCGAACCTCAGTTGCCCCTTGAGGAAGATATTGCTCTCTGGATGTTTCAATGGACAACAATGAAAAAACTGTAATGAGCAATCTATGAAGTCTGTGAAGTATATGAAGAACGGTGTGAAAAGTGGAAATGATTGCTCTTGTCAGAAATGGTTCAGAGCCACAGGTCATATTAGGTCATATACAATATGATGCATATGCTCTTCCATATCCGCTTTTTTTTTTTTAAACAGACACGCGCGCGCAAACACACACACACGCACGCACGCATCTGTAATAATTCAAGATGGCATAGTGGACAACAACTGATGTCACTGCAAGATAATAATTAATCAGATTTATTTAATTATTGGCTTCCTTATATGTATGCAATTGCAAGTAGGCCTTATATCAGTATGTGGGGGACTTGTCATGGTAAGGTTCAGGAACCCCCAGCTTAGGGGATGCTTTTGACTCTGACACATACCCCTCCTCCTGTGGGCCACCAACACTAGCTCCTTGTCAGTCAGCCTCGGTTTTTGTCCTATTTTTCAATATGGTGGCATTTTTGTGCCAAATGTTTTTATGGGGTATAGCTGAGGGATATAAATAATAATAATAATAAAACATGCTGTTTAACATTACAATATGTTACAGAACATATGCATGCAGGCAAAGTGCCCAACCAATCACTCACACATGCACACACCTGAGTGGACAATACGAGATATAGGCTAATAGACGCAGTACTCATATTATATTTAGATTCAACTTTATTCTCAGTGTTGCACCCTATTTGAAAGTACAGCATTGGAACTTGAGATGTGGGTTTTGCTATTTGTCTTCAAAAGGCCATGCTGGTAGGCCTAAAGGGAGAATTATGTAGGTAGCTGTTAAAACCTGCTGCTTCCTCCGGTGCCCATGGGTCAGCGGGAGAAGTAAAAACTTGTAACACAAAGATTCAACTTTATTGTATCAATAACAGGCAAATATGGGAAATACACATTCATAAACTACAATACACACATTCCATACATTTGATAAACATAGAAACTGATGAATACATGTAAATACCTAGTGTGTGCAGCAATTGAGGCAGAGGCTTACTGACGAGTTGTTTAAACGGCCATGCTGGTAGGCCTAAACAACATTATAGAGATCCTCGAGAGAAAGAGAGAGGAAGACAACAATCAGTCTCATCTTGTTGTCCAATCAGCAATTGGTCTCATCCTTTTGACTCATTATGATGCGTACCCAGGTACAACAGACATGCTGCAGGCCAGCTGGTTGCTGACACTAACACCAGTAGAGCAACTTTGCAAAGATCAACTGGTTAAGTAAGAGGCCTAAGGATTTCTCCCTAGATTGCCTCTGACCTCAATATCACTGTTTAAGAGGCCTATGCGGCTCAGGTGAAGGGATCACGTCGGAGAACATGCCACGACGCCACTACGGTTGGCAAATGGCGTAGCCGAATTTTAATTAGCTAACAGTGTTTGGAAAACAGTGTAATGTATGAAATGGTTTGTTTGGATTAGACAAGCCTGTTAATTCCAGAGAAGTGAAGCGAAGGAAAGCGAAGAGAAAAGAAGAGAAGAGAAGAAAAGACTATTAGAGGCAAAAGAAGAAGTAGAAGTTGTAATATTACACTAGAGAGGGATGGAAAAAGCCCTTATTTTGCGTGCTCGGAATAGAATTATCAAAGTAAAGAATATGGAAGTATGCTCAGTAAATTGTAGTTATGAGAAGTTGTAGTTGTAATTATTTGTAATTAGTTGTGATTATAACTTCTAGTTATTTAAGAGAAATCCAGCAATTTGCTATATTAGGCCTACTGTGTGTACCAACAATTAATGCCTAAATTATGCCTAAAAAGAAAATGTCATCAAGGCATGTCTTTCTTGTGACTCTAGTGGCTCAGGACAAACAAAAATCCCCAAACCACTTAAATACAGTACTTAACTGACATCCTCCCAAAGAGACATGATGACTGACAACATCAAGAAAAGTGTCTCTTTTTTAATTGCCTTAGTAAAGTGACACCTCATGGAAGGTACTCAGTAAGTCCGCTAATAAGATGTCCTCAGTTAGGTCAGAGTCGTAGCATTATAAACACAAGCTGTCCCAGTGCCAAACTATGTATTAAGGCAAGCATGAGTGTAAGGCAGGTGAAAGGACATTTGGCAACAAGTCTTGGGGAGTAATGAATTACATGTGACAGCATTGTGTAATTTTATTTATAATAGAATATGTCACTGTCAATTACAGCAAGACAATGTTTAATTCACTTACAGTTACTTCAAGGACCACCACACAACTTTGACCTCTCAAGTCTTCTTGAGAAACAACACTATCATGAAAATAAGTCTTCGTCCTTCGTCCCGCTATGAATGTTTTATGATCTGAGGCACATGTCACAAACTACAATTGTGCTCCGATTTATTCAACCCTCAAGGCTGTTAAAACTCTTACAGGGAATCCATTGTATATTTGTAACTTTGTGCATAATGAAATCTTACAAGGACATCAAAATTAGCTAATTGCAGCTAAAATTGTAAACATTTAGTGTTAAATGTGCTTTTTGTTATTTCTTCATTGACACAATTATTCAACCCCTTCAACTCTTTAGGACAAAGGTTCAACAGAGAATTTTCAATCAGGTATTAGAAAGACCAGTGGATGATAACCAAACAATAAGGAGGTGCAATGGCGCAGGTTTGAAAAAAATGTGATGCTCTGCACCTTCTAGACTGTCTTTGATACACCGTACGATCCAGTCACTTTTAACATGGAGGGTTAAATAAGTCAAAAGGTGAGGTCATTTTAGGCCTTTTTCCACTGTGCGTTTTCTACCAGGTACAGCTTGACACCGTTTGTTGCTTTTCCATTACGTAGGTAGGGCACAACACAGCTCGAAAACCAGCCATCATTTTTTAGTCTGGCTGTCCGAGTTGAGTGGGTCTTTCGCTGCCTACTACCCAGAATCTGCATCAGCTCCTCCTCACCGGTGAATCAAAAAATAATCATGGCGGCTACCAGATCAACTCTAATGGAATGCTCTTTAGTTCGACACTCTATTACTTTGCCATTGAAATCAAAGTAAGAAATCAACATTGTAGTATAATATGATGTCGTTGAGACTATATATAGCCTACTTTGATAGATGACATATCTGTCGGCCTTACGTCAAGTCAACTAGCCTATGTAAAGTAACCTACCATATTAGCCCGAATAGGCCTATAAGACGATCCTGAATATAAGACGACCCCCCCTTTTCAGGCTCATGTTTTGGGGAAAAAAGTTTTTGAAGAATAAATTTAGTTTCACATTGGACACGTCTTTCAAAATGCAGTTTTTAATTTGTTGGAAAAGCTGAGGCTTTTTACATAGGCTAGAATAAAATTCACAATATAATTTTCATGAAATGTTCAAGATAAAAGACTACAGATGGCTACTCATACCCTTTCCCTTTCTTCGTTCACTCCAGTGGTTGCCTGACAAGAGCCAGTAGGCACCTACAGCCGCCTGGTGCCTGGCCGCGCCTGTTCTAAGTGCGACGCAGCATTCCATACTGTACAGTCGCAAAGCAGTCTGCGCCAGCCAGGCAACCAGTCCAGTAGAGATAGCAGGCTACCTATTGTGCAATGCGCAGATTTTGCAAAATGCTTAGTTGACAGCAATATCTAACCAGCAGCCGTCTCGACAAATCGCCATTCATTTTATGCATCCAAAGTTTTCCGTTGGACTGAAACCGAACGTGACCAAAAGCAGATTGACGCATTGCATTTGAAACCCATGTGCTGCCTATCAGTACCACGTTGACATTTAAAGTCTGATTGGCATTCATTTCGTGCCAAGCGTAAAACTCTTAGTGATTTTAAATGAACAAGACAATGCCCTAACCATTACTCTGTGTTGTTGCATTGTTGTGAGGGTTATCGTGAAATAGGTACCGCTTGTCAAAAGCGCCGCTCTCTTGCTCACACAGATGACCATTGGTTGGCTGATGACAGCATCCAAAACTTACAGGGTTTTTGTCAAATCACCCTTCATTTCTTTAGTTTCATGTGGGTATCCAGAGAGAACAACCAAAGACTGTAAAACCGAACACAAATAAAAGCAGAGCAACGCGCCGCACTTGACTGTTGTGTTTTCCCCCTCACACTGTCGGCCCACATCGCGTTGACACTCACAGTTGATAGACGTGCAGTCCAACACTCATCACAATACGCAGTTAGCATCTGCAAATTTGATATGGACAAAACGATCTCTTGACCAATCCACTAGGCCAGTGGTTCCCAATCTTTTTCTTCAGGGACCCATGTTTTTACCGTTGCAAGCTTTAGTGACCCAACCGCACGAGCGCCTGCACGAGAGGGAGTCACATGATACCCTCTGTTTCCGTGGTAACACTTTACTTTACGGATCGCTAATAGCCTAAGGTGTTAATTTCATACTAATTTCTCAGTAATTTCAGTCTAATTGTATGGTAATAACTGCTTGTTATTAGTAATAACAGCAAAATAACCATATGGTTTCCAGTGCAATTACACTATAATTTCTCATTAATAACAGCAAAAATAACCATACAGTTTCCAGTGCAATTATGCTGTAGTTTCTAGTTAATAGTAGGCTAATGGAAACAGCTACTGTGTCATCATAGTAGTTAGGTGGTAGGTATGCCAGTAACTAAACGGTATCAGCCGAAGTAGTTTCATACTAATTAGGCTACATCAGGGCCGTAATGTGCAATATTTCCTCTTCCTATGTTATTGCATAGAAACGACCACCCAAGCATCCTTGTATTATTTCTGCTTAATTACCTTGTAAACAATTGAGTAGTTATATGGAAATAAGATAGAATCAGGGCCGTAAAATGCATTATCACCTATTCCACTCAATTTTATGGAAATTACATATTTATATTCATATTTATTCATGGTCTTAAAATGTCTTATTTCTTATTTCCACTCAATTACTTAGTTATCATTTTTAATACAATATAGACTAGCCTGCTATGAAGTGATTCAAGTACACAGACAAACACATTGTGTGCAAAACTTTGTTTATTTTTCCAATCAGTTATGAGATTCATGTTCACTGATGTGAGGTTGTCAATCTGCCACCATCCAGAGGAAGTCCTGTGAACACAAACAAACAGAGAAGTCAACTGCAAGACCGGTTTCACCACGTTTATTTTTTATGTTATCAATTCACCATCGCTAAATTTGCTTCTGAAATGCAGTACCATGTTAAATGCACGTTGTAAATCTTCCTCAGGCTGACAACATAGCTGATTTACAAAGGCAAACTCTAGCTAGCACCTAGCTTCAGCCATTGAAAACATGGTGGGCAGAGGTAGCTAGTGGTTTCCATTGTATTACAATTTGTAAAGGTACTTCTGTATGCCGTTTCATTTCCAGAACAAACATAAACCTAACACTAACTCATAAAACATGTTTGCATAGGGCTAAAGTAATTCGACGATTGAAGGTGGATGAAATCAACATCAAGACCATTTTAGCTCACCTTGAAAGTTACCCTGGTTGCTGCCTGCGTGCGACTGCGAAAGCACTCTGTTGTACGTCTCAAAACTCCCCCCTTGTGTGTCAGGGTACTCAATTAAACAACGTCAGCGTCTCTAAGCCATACTGCAAGCAGAGCGGGCAGCGTACAACTAGAACGAGTGTGCTTGAAGTACAGAAGTATACTGATTGGGACGCTCCTGTTCTGCAGTAACCAAACATTCGTTGCCTAGCAACAACAGGACTCGCCGCCGCCACCGCGAGCTAGTTCAACTTCAGTGCAGCAGAGCCAGGCAAGGTAAGCTTCCTGACAACGAACTTTTAATGTAGTTCTAGCTTTAACCTGCTTTCATTTTGTCTCTGAGCATTGAAGGATTTTAACTGTATACATTGCAAACACGTCTTATCAGCACGTGTTTGTGCTGAAATGGCATAGCCTACAGAGGTACATGGAAACCACTATTCTAGCTAGCTCTGCCCACCATGTTTTCCAATGACTGAAGCTAGGTGCTAGCTAGAGTTTACCTTTGTAAATCAGCAACGATGTCAACCTGAGGAAGATTTACAATCGTGCATTTAACATGGTACTGCATTTCAGAAGCAAATTTAGCGATGGTGAAATTGATAACATAAAAAAAATAAACGTGGTGAAACGGTCTTGCAGTTGATTTCTCTGTTTGTTTGTGTTCACAGGACTTCCTCTGGATGGTGGCAGATTGACAACCTCACATCAGTGAACATGAATCTCATAACTGATTGGAAAAATAAATAAAGTTTTGCACACAATGTGTTTGTCTGTGTACTTGAATCACTTCATAGTAGGCTAGTCTATATTGTATTAAAAATGATAGGCCTAATAACTAAGTAATTGAGTGGAAATAAGAAATAAGACATTTTAAGACCATGAAAATATGTAATTTCCATAAAATTGAGTGGAATAGGTGATAATGCATTTTACGGCCCTGATTCTATCTTATTTCCATATAACTACTCAATTGTTTACAAGGTAATTAAGCAGAAATAATACAAGGATGCTTGGGTGGTCGTTTCTATGCAATAACATAGGAAGAGGAAATATTGCACATTACGGCCCTGATGTAGCCTAATTAGTATGAAACTACTTCGGCTGATACCGTTTAGTTACTGGCATACCTACCACCTAACTACTATGATGACACAGTAGCTGTTTCCATTAGCCTACTATTAACTAGAAACTACAGCATAATTGCACTGGAAACTGTATGGTTATTTTTGCTGTTATTAATGAGAAATTATAGTGTAATTGCACTGGAAACCATATGGTTATTTTGCTGTTATTACTAATAACAAGCAGTTATTACCATACAATTAGACTGAAATTACTGAGAAATTAGTATGAAATTAACACCTTATTAGCGATCCGTAAAGTAAAGTGTTACCGAAAACTCATTTTAGTTATTTTATTCCTTTATTCGTTTTTCGTCAAATATAGAATAAATGTTTACATTTACATTGTGTTGCTTCTATGCATATTATTTAAACAAATGCTTTGTCATTTACTCAACATCGGCTATTTAAGGTATTTAAAATTAAACCCCTTAAAATCAAGAAGGCTTCGTGACCCGCTGTGGATTTGGCGAACCATACAGTGAGGAGAATAAGTATTTGATCCCTTGCTGATTTTGTTGGTTTGCCCACTAATAAAGACATGATCATTCTATAATGTTAATGATAAAATGTATTATAATATAGAGAGACAGAATATCAAAAAGAAAATCCAGAAAATAACTTTGAAGAATATATTTGAATTGATTTGTATTCCATTGAGGAAAATAAGTATTTGACCCCTCTAGTCAAAAAAGACAAAATACTTGGTGGCAAAGCCCTTGTTGTCACATACAGAGGTCAGATGTTTCTTTCAGTTAATGACAATGTTTGTGGGTATATTAGAAATGATTTTTGTCCACTTTTCCTTGCAGATCATCTCTAAATCACTTAAGTTGTATGACTGTAGCTTGACAAATGGGAACTTCTGTTCCCTTCACAGGATTATTATAGGGTTAATGTTTGGAAACTGTCTAGGCCACTTCATGACCTTAATGTGCTTCTGCTTGAGCTACTCCTTTGTTGCTTGGGCTGTATGTTATGGATTATTATCATTTTGGGAGGCTAATCCATGACCCACCTTCAGTCTAGTGGTGGTGGGAAAGAGGTTGGCATGCAGCATTGTACGTTTACATGTCTCCCTCCATCCATTTCTTGACGATGTGAAGTTGTCCTGTGTCTTGGCCAGACAAACAACCTCAAAACATAATGTTACCACTTTCATTTATGATGTTGGAGAAGGTGTTGTTCTTGGGATCATAGGCAGCATTTCTCTTCCTCCAAACACATAGAGTTGTGTTAATGCCAAACAGTTTGATTTTGGTGTTATCTGATTCCAGCACCTCCCAATCATATCCTAATCCAGTTTGACATTCATTGGCAAACCTCAGATGAGCCTGAACAGGTTCCTTCTGAAGCCGGGGTACCATACATGCACTGCAGGATTTTAATCCACTGTGGTATCAAGTGTTTCCAATAGTTTTCTTAGTGATTGAGGTCCCAGCTGCCTTGAGATAATTTCCTAGCTCCTCCCATACAGTTTTAAGGTGCTTTATCTCATTTTTTTCTGGTTATTAAATTCTCACAAGGTCAAATCTTGTATGGAACCAGAGACAGGCCTAAGATTGATGATTGATGATCATTTTGTATGTCCTAAAATTGGGAGGAAATGCACCAACAGTTTGCTCTTTGATATCCAGGAGCCCATTTCAGCCTTATTGAGTTCTAAAATCTTGTCCCTGACATCCTTTGACAACTTTTTGGTCTCTCCCATGTTGGCGAGTTTAGTTCGATTGATTGACTGATTCTATGGACTGATTCTGCCGATTCAGTGTGTCTTTTGTGCAGTTTATTATTAACAGGTGTGTTCAATTCAGATAACAAGTTGATTGGAAGTGCCATTTGATCTGCGGGATCAGAACTCTTAGTGGTTGGCAGGGGATCAAATACTTATTTCCCGGAATTAAATATAAATCAATTATTATATATTCTTTAGAGTTAATTTCAAGATTTTCTTTTTGATATTCTTTCTCTACATATTAGAATACATATTATCATTAACATTTAAGACTGATCATGTCTTTATTAGTGGGCAAACCAACAAAATCAGCAAGGGATCAAATACTTATTCTCCTCACTGTAGGTTGGGTCCCGACCCATAGGTTGGGAACCACTGCACTAGGCTATTGAGTTTCATGGCATTGTTGTGAAGCATAATGGCTGCGTTCAGGTTAAGTTAAAGGCCGCGTTCAGGTTAAGTTTAAAAATTTAAAAAAAAAATGACGCTTTTAGCTTTTAGTCAAGTGCGCGCAAATAAGACCACACCCCTTTTAATACTATTTTTAGAACAACAAACCACGTCTTATATTCGGGCCAATACGGTACTGCTACATGACAATGCCAAAAACATAACAACAACCATACCCTGGGTAACATGGTTTGTAATGGGAAGACAAACCGGGCTGGATTAGCAGCACCACTCACCTCGACTCGACAAAGCACAGCATATTGGAAAGAGTTATTATCACTATCAAAGTTAAATGCACAGTTGAAACACTAATAGTGCATGGCAGAAGGAGGATGCTGACAATGACTTCTTTCTTGTACCTTGAGCAAAAGGTGGATAAATGTCCTCCGGTTACTGCAAAGGAACAGTGAAAGGCTTTTGACAACTGTGAAAGACTTTTGACAATAATTCCCAGGTTAACCGCCCTGATGACGCAAAAGAATAAGAGGGGTCAACTCTAGAATGCTAAAAAGGATGTGGACAAATAAAAGATCTTGTATTTCCCTTGAAGTGTGCAGCTCGATATAGAATAGCATTATATCACTTTGACAAAATTAAATGTAGACACAAAAATGATTAAGAACGGATCATCCTGGGGTGCTGTGCTGCAGCGTGCTAGGGAACTCGACTGCAGATGGGCGTGTGCATGCCCATGGGGATCCAAGTTGGGGTAATTTCCCAGCACACCATCTCTCTATCGCCCACTCACTTCCTCTCATAATATAATTTTGTCCTATCATCAAAAAAGCATAAAAGCCCATAAAAAAGTGCATCAAATTGTGATGGAATTGTGGTAAATTTAAGGTCTGAAAGGCTGTGGCCTAATGGTAAGGGAGGCTTTCTTAGAAGCTTGCTGGTTGCTATCCAAAATCAATCATGTAGGCTATGAAGTGGGTTTGAGCAAGACAGAAAAGCATCTGTCTGCAGTACCACGTTAGGAGGAGGAGTGCCAGATGACATATAAATTGGCCTGTATGGGGATCGAACTTGCAACGTTGTTGTTAGCATAGGGTGACCAGATTTTTGTAGTCTAAAACCGGGACACTTCGCCATGGGCGGGTCTGGGGGTCCTCCCCCAGAAAAAAAAAAATGTTTTTAGATGCAATTTCCTGCATTCAAATCAATTTTAGGGGGAGGAATGACAAATCGCACCTGACTCCTTCAGACTTTCTATACACGCGCTGGCTGCGTTTACCTGTGGTAAACATGTAATCTTTTCCATATATTTACCCTGATAGACATGGCGTAATGTAGTGGGTGGCCAAAACCGGGACATATTTGTGTCCCGAGAGAGTTTGCTCGGGACATGGGACACACAACTCCAAACCGGGACTGTCCCGGTCAAACCGGGACGTCTGGTCACCCTATGTTAGCACCAATCCAGCACAAATCATTTTTGTTTCTGGTTTTGTTTTGATTTGGTTTATTTTTGTTTCACCTCAAATGCTCCTTGGGCTTGGCAGCAAACAGATTCCAATTGTGCCACAGACAGCGCATCACCACGCCCATTTGGCAGGCAGGGGCATGGAGGGCGGCGGGATGAAGATGAGGGTAGGTGTGACTTTGCACGCAAATCTCTTTTCGATTTATTCCCACATGAGGCTAAATGTGTCGACACTGTGCAAGTCCCTTAACTGGACCAGTGCCACTATTTAATTCCCAGCAATGGACCAGTGCCATCCTTAGCTGCAGTAATTGGCCGATAAACTCAGGCCCATGCATAGACTTTCAGGTAACACTTTCTATGAATTTGCTATGTGTAAGACGCTATAAATGTATGCACAACGCATTATAATACATTCATAAGGCTTTATATCTATCGACATAAATATATATTCATGCTCATACATGCTCATAACAACAGCCATGAGGTATTATAATGTGTTGTTATAGGCGACTTTCAAATCTCGATTCGAAGGTGTCACGTCACTAGGAGGACACAGCCTGGCTAGCCCATGCAAAACTGTGAGGAAGTGGGCATCGGCTGCTTCTGCCAAAGGGCAAAGTTTGACACTACAGTGTCTACACGAACAACACAAAGACAACTCAATGTTAAGCATTAAGGTTTAGACCAAAGGATGGATTACAGCAAGAGCTAGGGGGCCTGTGGATTCATGGTCAGTCCCTGTTGTAATGGGTTGTTTTCTTCATTACGGAGGTCATGTCCAAGGAGGTCATGTTTTCGGTCGCGTTGGTTTGTCTGTCTGTCTGTTTGTTTGTTTGTCAGCAGCATAACTCAAAAACTAATCAACGGATTTGGACAAAACTTTGTGGAGTTGTTGATAATGACCCAAGGAACAAGTAATTAAATTCTGGTGGTGATCCAGATCACAAACTGGAACCAGGACTTTTTAAAAGATTCTGACAGCAGGATAACTCAAAAACGAATCAACTGATTTGGACAAAACTTTGTGGAGTTGTTGATAATGACCCAAGGAACAAGTGATTCAATTCTGGTGGAAATCCGGATCACGAACCGGAACCAGGACTTTTTAAAAGATTCACCATTGCTGGCTTAAATATCTAGACGCTAGTGTCCAGAAATTGAATTGCGAGGACTCCACAAAAAGAAGGCAGAAAGACTTGGGGTGTAGCAGTCAAATGTTCTACCAAACAGCTTCCTTGGCGGAGGTCTGCGCTCTCTGAGTTCTTCTAGTTGATTAATGCTTTAATCGACTAAAGGTTCCAGAAAACACAGAATGAGGTGTTATTATTCTTGTGCGAGCACATACGCTAAGTGATCACTAGGTGAATGGCAGAGAGTGGACTTGAGGGAGAAAGAGCCTAAAGGCTCGTGGCACAAACATCCGACTTTATTAAACATAACAAATACACATCCATAGACTACATACATTCAATACATTTTGTTAACACATAGCAATTGATGAATGAATGTCAAGTGTGTGCGGCAGTTGAGGAAGAGGCTTAATGATGAGCTGTTTGATATTTGTTGGCTGCTGGCTTTATCCCCTTCCAAGCAGCTATGCAGGGGTGTGTTGGTTGCTGTGGCGGCAACGGTACTGAATGGCAACAGTAACGGTATTAAATGCTGAATGGCAACGATATTAAATAGTTACTTACATATTTTTTAAAGCTTCTATGCATGTAGAAGTTTGAGTTAGGGGGTGGGGTGCTTGTGTCAGACACAGGTAAAGGGGGCTTTAAGAGAAAAGGTTTAAGAACCTGTGATATAGTTCATTGGGCTGCCCAATGCCTGTATGAACAACCAATTATTCAACCGTATCTCGTGCCATTCGTGAAATATTTACGACGAAAACTGGACAAATCAACTTTAAAGTGGTAGTTCGCTATTTTAGACATGAAGCCCTGTTTGTGTGACTTCTGGGGTGAAGTAGAGATGTTCTCATCACAATTTTGACATTTGGTGCTGAACGGAGCATTTGGGTATTCAAGACTGCAGCCCCCCCACCTTTACATTGACTCCAATGAAGCACTCAAGCAATCGATCATAAAATGGCATTAAACTTTCGTTTGCAGAGACATGAAACTCACCGAGTGGTCAGAGGTGGGCAGCGATACGCTGGCTCGAAAATCACAGCGAAATACGCTTCCAGAGAAGATATATTCATTATTGTCCATCTTCATTGATTGTATTGGTTTAACTAGTATTACTCCGCGCGATCGGAAATGGGGGTGCGTTTGTTTACGTTACTATCTATGGTTTGTATGAAGCTGTAGTTTTTGTAGCCAGTCCCGCTCAAAGATAGCCGTTCTACCCCGCTCCTTGATGTCTACATAAACAACACTCTATCGCTACCTACTGGCTGGATGTCTACTGCTATTCAACGGTGTCTGGGGAAAAAAAGGTCCGCCAAATGCTAAACAACAGTTAGAAGGCATATTTCGCTGCAATTTTCGGGTCAATTTATCGCTGTCTACCACTGACCACACGGTGAGTTCCATGTCTTCTCAAACAAAAGTTTAATGCCATTTTATAATCGATTGCTTGAGTGCTCTATTGGAGTCGATGTTAAGGTGGGGGGGCTGCAGTCTTGGATACCCAAATGCTCCGTTCAGCACCAAATGTCAAAATTGTGATGAGAACATCTCTACTTCACCCCAGAAGTCACACAAACAGGGCTTAATGTCTAAAATAGCGAACTACCACTTTAAGCTTCGTGGTGCCGTCAGCAATCTACTTTTGTGGACTTTTGTGTCAAAAAGTTGGCTTGACCGTAACTGTAGATATTGTCATGGTACTGGCTTCACAAAACACATTCTGCAGACCTTTCAAGAATACATGAAGGGCTTGGGACACTACGGTTTGTGTGTGGATACCCCCAACATATTACGAGGTAAGTGACATCGTTTTGAGTTGTGCAAGACTTTAAAATGTTGTGTTTTTGAAATGTGTGTAACTGCCGAGATATGCCCCCATTCTATCATATTGCATAGCTGATATGGCTAACGAGGCTAACGTGATATTAAACTTTCTCAAAATGCATCCTTTTGCCTTGATTTTGCTCTAGAGTGACTGTATTTCATCCCAAACATGCAAAAATGAGGCAAACTTGTTCCAACTCCGGATAAATCCTTTAAGGTTAAGGACAACGTTGGAGGAAGGGAGAGATGACATGAAGCTGACACGAGGACAGGGCTCCCCTCCCAGAATGCACGCTGCTTGGGGCACTCACGCTCTCTCTCTCGCCCTATCTCTCACCAACTCTCTCACTTTCGTAGCCTACGGACGACAGCGAGCGTTGCCCAACCACGAAAAACGAGGCTATCTCGTGACGGCACCACGAAGCTTACAGTTGATTTTTTCGTGAGACTGGGCTCAATTATTGTCTTGAAATGCTAAATACATTTGAAATGTAAAAAAATTAACAGGTTTTGTTAGTTGATGTACCTGAGAAAAAACACACAACTGAAGACACAATTAAAACCGCTTCTTTTCGGATAATTAAGAGAACGATGTCTTCTCTATGCGCCTTGTTTGTATGTAGTCGAGCACCTGTTGTGAGTGACTTCTAGTGAGTGACACCACTTTTAAGATTTACAACAGGTCCACTCGCATCTGTCGCGTCTGTCATTGCTTTGACTTTCTGTTTCCTGGACAAACTCACTTATCTGTTTCCTTAGAAAAGGCTAGACAAGCACAATCAAGCCAATTATCATTTGCTTGGCCCTTGACAGTGACCAAAGGGAACTATCTGACTGCCTTGCCTGCATATTGGCTTAAGTCACGGGGGTTTACCATCTGGTGGAGTGAAAGCCCTCTAACTCCTGTCCACTTAATAAGGCACGAGTAAATCTCCAAAACATGCTACGACCTCATCATTACCCCCTGCTTGGCCAAATCTTCCCCTCTCGTCAAAAAGTCCCCCATGAACTCATCAACATGGCATATGGATTGTTTTCAAGGCACATACTGTATGGATGCCATGCCATGTCTTGACACTACACTTATTGGGTGTGTATTTTTTTATTTTTTGTTTTTGTTTTTTTTATCCTATCCTTTTGTTTTGCACTTGTTACCATCCATACTTGCAAATGTGCCTGGTGACAAGATGCGTCTCTAGAGTGAACTGTAAGTTGGGCTGCCGGCTTGGGCAGTAGCGTACTGCACCGTATGTCTTTGAGGTGCCAGAAGGGGAGGGGGTAGAAACGCTGGCTACGTGGTGAGCAGTGCCAGATGGCATCCTCCCATAAAGCCCCACCTCACCAGGTCAGGGCGGCCACTCAAGTTGAAAGTTCCTGGAAAAGGTGCAGGACTAAAGGTTGACTGTAACTTTATGTGTGTGGAGTCCACACATTTAAAATCCTTTCTGTTGATCCTTTATTCCAGCTGGATCACATTTAATGCTTATGTGATCCAGCCATGGAATAAAGGAACAACGGATAGGATTTTAAGTGTGCGGACTCCTCACGCTGCATTCACACCAACGGCGCGGCGCGGTGTAAGCATGGCACATGTCCGTCCCGCCCGGACATGTCCGCGTTGCTCCTTGAAAATAGAACTCGAGTCTATTTTCTTGCGCGGACGTCCGCGTTCAATGTGCGGGCTCCATTGAAAATGAATGGCTCCTGCCCGCGGATAGAACATGGACATTGACTGTGCACTGTGCAAGGCAGCAGGGGCGGAGTGGCCCACCTTTTCCCACCGGGAGAATTTTCCCCTTGGCGGCCCTCTTTAAAAAAATAAAAAAATAAAAACAAACAAAAAAAAGCGAACAACATGGTTTCCTAACCAAAGAGACAAAAGCCACGAAATCTGCAGTCGTACTACATGTGAACATTAGTGTAGTCAAAATATCAACCTGAATTGGAGAATTTAGCCTACACCTTGATGAAATGCACAGCCAGTGGTGTAGTCTATGTAAAACGCAGGTATACGCACCCATTTCAAAATGTCAGGGATTGCAGTATACCCACTTAAAATGGATTGATCCATTATTTACAATAGCACAAATATATACAGTACACATAAAAAAATGCTCAAATATACAGTATACCCACTTCAAAAAGTAGACTACACCACTGGAGCCATCATCACAGTCCAAAGCATTCATAGGCCTACTAGGTTAGGCTACATCACGCTACTGTTCCATGCAAATGTGCACTCCACTGTGATTTTGACAGTTTGAAATTGAAATATCGTTTAAGGAAGACGGATGAGCATGGGCTTACAAAATATAGTATAGTAGCCTATAGTTTACAAAAAGTCTGTCTTCATTGTGCAATAAACCCACCATGCAGCAAATAAGCCAAACCTAGCTACTTCAAAGCACAACCATAAGTCAACAAAATGTATAACCAAACGGTGTAGGCCTACCTTAAAACGCTGTCTTCGTCGCAGCAAATGTCTTTGTTTCTTGTAATTACATTTTAATCCACAGTTTAGGCTACACACCCAGCACTGCTCACATCAGAATCTTGTGTGGTAATTATTTTGTTCCATTTCTTCAGACATTACATAGGCTACATCCTAAATGTGCCATATATAAATATATGTATGATATACCATTATTTCGACTGTAAGGAGATATACCTCTAGTTCTAACAAACCAATGCCATCAAAACATCTACAACGTGTTTTCCTGCTTAGCTGCAGTTCACTTCCTTACCACTTGGTGGAGTATGTTCGTAACCCAAGTCAATAACCACAGAACAAGTGAATCGGGAGTGGCAGACTGTAAACTGTAACAGTCATGTGGAAATCGGAAAATAAATCACAACTGACTAATATTTCCGTTCCTTGGTAACCAATCTAAATATCACAGGTTCTTGAAATACTGAAAACGAAACTATGTTACTAAGATCTAGTAAACTTCCGCGATCTACGGTGTATGAACATTATCAGTAGAGAAGGGGTGTGACCAATTTACTGTTTGACACCGTCACTGAGGTATTGCGGTCGGGTAAACGGTATATATACTGTTGAGTCGACTACTACTCATCCAAGAATGGATTTGTAGCTGGTTCACATTAGCTTTGACGCTGGATCGGCTGAGAATATAATGCGGCCGAACGCTATGGGGCCGGCTGAGAACAGATCAGGGCCGTTGTAATATATTTCGCGGCCGCGGCCCACCGGGACATGTCCCCGATCTCCCGATGGCCACTCCGCGCCTGCAAGGCAGCCTGCGAACCTCTCGGACTCGCACTGCTCACGGAGACGTTAAGAAAACGTGCCGTCCCTGTGTGCATGTACCGTCACACCGAAAAACACTGTTACTGTCATCCTCTGCAGTCCCGGCCAGAGCTTGAACCCTGCAGTGGGTCGTTGCCTTGGTTAAGAAGAGCAGTTTAGGAAGGTAGGTCTGCGCACTGCGGAATAAGCTCCAAAAAACCCCTTTGATTCAGGGTGATCGAAACGTTGCTGTTTTAATCTAATAACGTTTATTTTTGGAGCTTATTCCATAGTGTGCAGACCTACCACATTAGAGCTGCACGATATTAGAAAAATATGCGATACACGATAACATGACTATATACTGCGATATCAATATTACTCGCAATATTTAATATGCACATATATTTTCCCCTCTCTACTTGCCATTCTACACTTTATCATGTTAGTCTGGAGGGAATTTGTGAATTTTCATATAAATCATCGGCTACAAATTGGCAGCGCCCCCTAGTGACCACTATCCATAAAATAAACAAATGCCCCTATTTTGCCTTATTTTTATTTGAAATTGTTCTATAGTCCACTGTTTCCTATTTCATTTAATGGAATAATAGTTATGCCAATCTCATATTACTATTTGAAGGTCTTTGTCATGTCAAATGAGTGGTCATGGCCACTTTTTCTTGAAAAACAGTACATATTACACTGTTCACAGTAATGAACTGTAAAATCCCATCCCAAATTTCTGCCACAATGATTTACAATATTTTACTGTAATGTACACAGTACACAACCACACTGTACGTGAGTGATTCTACGATTCGGCTGCGCTTTTAAGTCCATGGATTTTATTTGCCAATTCCACTAACTATTAACTGCATCCAATGATGTTTTGGACATTAGCACACATTTATCTGATTAAATACTGATAATTGACATTTTGGTTTTGCCAAAAGCGTGGGCGAATCGTAGAATCACTCACAGGTAAAGTGAATTACTGTGATGTATGTGAACACTTATATTGTTCCACTTATTTTAGTCAACCTCTGAGCAGTCATTTTCAATAATAAAATGCAAATGACAAAAATGGTGGATACACCGTTTTGCAAATAAACTATTGATTTGCTGTCAAGCATGTAAGCACAGACTCACCAGTGAGCAGCATGCAAATGTACTCTGGCCACCATCCAATACAGTGTTCCTTTAACCCGCTAAATTTGTTGTTACCACAGCCCTGGCTCTTTTCCGAGGGCTCCCAGGCTAGAATTACAACATATACTAAAAAACACTATGCAGTCTGGTACTTTTGTCACTTCCGTAATGGTAAAACCCTTAACAGACACCACTAATTCCACCTTATTTTAGTCTTGTTACCAGACAGGTGGGAGATGTGCAGGCAAATGCCATATCGGCTTTACGACCTGCCCCTGTTCATTTCTATGGACACTTTCTTAGGTGTTTCGTCTCATCCTGTATAAAGTGTCTTGTACCATGTACACCACCCAACACCAATGATAATTGTCAGTGATTGAAGTTGTAGGGGTGGTATTGCAGCTAGATGGAAATCAGAGTTAATTAAAGAATGAATGAGTTTCAAAGGAGCAGCCTATAATAAAATTAAAATAAGTCGCAATACAGGAACAACATAATAGTGTTAAGTCCCAGTAATATGTAAATGAACAAATAATATACTACAGTAATTCACTTTACCTGTACAGTGTGGTTGTGTACTGTGTACATTACAGTAAAATATTGTAAATCATTGTGGCAGAAATTTGGGATAGGATTGTACAGTGCATTACTGTGAACAGTGTAATATGTACTGTTTTTCAAGAAAAAAGTGACCATGACCACACATTTGACATGAAAAAGACCTTCAAATAGTTATACGAGATTGGCTTAAATATTATTCAATTAAACAGTGGACTATAGAACAATTTCAAATAAAAATAAGGCAAAATAGGGGCATTTTTTATTTTATGAATAGCGGCCACTAGGGGGCGCCGCCAATTTGTAGCCAATGGTTTTTGGAAACCTTAGAACCATACCTAACACCCTGCCAAAAATCAGAAACTTGTCACAAAGTGCACAATTTTCACGAATTCCCTCTAGACTATGTATGACGGTAGGGACACATACACACGAATTTGCGAACTTTGCCATTCATTCCTATGAGAAAGGCGAAGGCAAGCGATGGCAAGCGAAAGCAAGCAAACAGGAGCGAAGCGAAGCGAAATTATTAAAGAAAGTTTAATGTTATGCAAATGAGGAGCGAATTTGCCTGCCGCGGCCCAATCAAATCAACAACATAACTGTTCCATTCCATTTGATTCGCCGCGACGACCTGATGACGGTTGGATTTCGCCTCTCTTCGCTTCGCTTGCTTCGCCTCCTATGTGTCCCTACCGTAAAACAACTGAGAGCAATGTTTTATTGCCAACATTATTTTTTATTATAACATGGCTAATATACAGCATCAACTTAAAATTTCAAAATTTTGAATGCATTTTTTAACCTTCTCACCAAATTTCCTGTTATTAAAAACTAAAAACTGTTTGCGATACGTGCACAACTTTTGCGATACGTGTAAAGCCGTGATATCACGATATCGATACATTTTCGATATATCGTGCAGCCCTACCTACCATCTTAAACTGACTTTTTTGTCTGGCACCTGCAACAAGTGATTTTGGATGTGCAAACGCACCCTACCCAAAATGACTATGGTGTATTTGCTGTGCAGGCCGACCTCAGTTACAGGAGCAGCAATTCAGTTATCAAAGCGCTGGGATTTTGCTCAGGCCTCAACAGAGCTGAACTGTCTCTGTCTATGTGGTGTGTTGCAATTGAGGTCTAAATAGGATGTATCCCAATCTACTGAGTGAATCGTGGTATGGCAGAGAAAATCAATGAACTGGAGAGACACAAAAGTAACATGTCAAACCCACACTCGCATATGATAGATGGTGGTCAGGATATGCCTGGCCATGTCAGTGTAGTCATGTTAAAACTATGCAATTAAAAATGATTGAAACAAATCATATTGATTAATTTTAAATCATTTCATATCAGGTGAATTTGAGGTGGTGAAAGCTCACCTTGGCCCCCACTCCTCTGTGACTTGGCAAAAGCAAGCCAGAGTAATCTTTTCAAATGGCAAAATAAAGCCGTCCTCATGCCTGTGACACATCCAGATAACACCAATGAGAGGACTAATCGCTGTTTTATCACTTTAAAATATTTAGCCTGTCTTTCTTTGCTTGTTTCCTCATTATCCTAATTGAGAGCAAATTGGCTAAGAGGGTACCGGGTAGTTAGCAAGCTACTTAGTTTTATCAGATGACAATTTAAGTCGGCGTAATCCTATTGGGTACAAAGCAGCTGGGTCAGCTTAGCTGTTAGGGGGGGGGAGGGATAATGACAGGAAAAGAGGAAGAGGAGGAGAGCAAAGAAAAGGGACTGAGTGAAATGAATAACAGAAAGAGAGAAAACATTAAAGCCTGTTTCTTTACATGACATTGGATTTAGCTGATGCTTTTATCCATAGCGACTTACAGTATTCACTGTAGCAACAGGGTTTTCGTTACAGTCTTTGGAGCAATGCAAGGTTAGGTGCCTTGCGCAAGGGCCTCACAGCCATGCATGGAGATCCAGGGAGTGGTAAGGTTGGGATTGGAACATGCAACCCTCTTATCCAAAGACAGACTCCCTAACTATTCAACCTTTTGACAGATAAAGACTTATACATTCAGCATTTCACATCATGAGGATAACTGTGGGGGCTATTCAGAAAGGGATTTTTGACGTCTAAAAGATGAGAAATTCACTTTCGATGTGGTTTGTTTGTGGTTCCTTTTCTCCTCTGTTCTGAATAGATTGATTGAATTGATTAAATAAAATGAGAAGCATGAATAAATCACAATTCATATACTTTCTTAAAGGTGCACTGTGTAATATTTTTAGTAGTTTATTTTCAAAATTCATGCTGCCCATTCTGAAATGTTTGTGTAGAAAGATGTAGGCCTAGATGGTAGCCAAAAAAAAGCAGAGGCTAAAATATTAGCCTATATTGTAAATTATACTTCATTATTTAGTAAATATTCATGAAAAGATCAAATTATTAATGAAAAGATCAGTGAGCAGCATGCAAATCTACTCTGGCCACCATCCAATACAGTGTTCCTTTAACCCGCTAAATTTGTTGTTACCAGGATGGCAATGACCAATTCGTAGTGCATTAGCCTACTAAAGGTCCTGTCATACTATGGTAATTAACCTTTCAATAGCCTAACTATTACAGCGTGCCTCAGATGGTACGGCGTGCATGGGGCTACGGTAAACTAGACTAAAGTTGAAAGAGATGAAACCCCAGAGTCTGTCCCGAGCAGTCCTACTGTAGTTCGCGGCTGGCATAAATAATTCCATTCCGCGAACACGTGAGTAAGCTGCAGTAAGGCTCTGAGAGCCAATCCCATCTGTGCAGGTGATTCCCAATCTGTTAAGGTGAGCCTGTTCGATTAGCCCTCCGTATCGTTGGCCACTGCTCTCCACTGACCTGCTGCTCTGCTAGGGAGAGAAACAATACAGCGACTAGTAATCTTGTTTTGGTAGAAAATCAAATTAAACGACACTTTCCTTGATGGGCTTATCCGCCTCCGTCAATTGTCACAGACACCACAGCAGAAATGGAGACACATAAACCAAGACAATGCATACGACCAGCAAGAGCCATCAAGGCACACACAACACCTAATCCCTCAGGTTTAGACATACTAGCCATGGCCCTATACTGTGGCTCTAACGTTAGGGCACTACACCGCCATGCCGGTCACCCAGGTTTGATTTTGGCCCGAGTCAAACTCATGGCCACTCATTTCCTGCGTGCCCTTCACTGTCCTGTCTGGAATAAAGGCAACAAGTCCCCAAAAAAACTTTTTTTTTTTAAAACAAAAAATGTCATAGCCATGAGGGTTCCTAGAGTATATTTCAGTAAGCCTACTAGTCTCATAACAGTTGCTGTTATGGGTTTGAATTCACAGTCATATGACAGCTAGAAATTCATGAATTTACTCGCTCCTTATCCATTTTTGAGGATTAGCTGTTGGACAACTACTGAGGCCTTGTTTTAAAGATGGGATTATACTCCTTGTCCAAATCAAATTTAGAAACACAGTAGCCTTCTCTTTACCCATAGCGTTTTCTTGAATAATCAGAAACAGTTTGACTGGTTTGAACACGTTATGTATAACCTGTGTATGTCTTTGCTGTTGAATTTGTTTTATTCTGTTTAATTTAATTTGGGGTAATTGATTAATCCATCATTTAGTTATATAGTTCAGTAAATTAATGCCCTTTTTGTTAACTACCACAAGGCAAACTAAGGCCAGGGTTAATTCAGTCTCCATTAGCCAACATTACCAACTTCCATTCAATCCTTCAAGTCAGACTAATTTTCTTCTTCTGTTTCTTTGACATCCTACACTCACACAGTACACATACACATACAGTACATTCCCCTCCCGCATACTAACACAACCCACATCCACACGCACACCACACACACACACATGCACACACACACCACACACACGCATATGCACACACACACGCACACACACACGCGTGCACGCACACACGCGCACGCACACACGCGCACGCACACACACACACACACACACACACACACACACACACACAAAGATACAAGTCTCCTTATCCAGATTAGGTGAAGCGCACTCTCAGATGCCCCTTCTCAAGGTAATCCCTAGCGTGTTGCTGTGTCAGTCAGGTAAACCTTGGAAACCAGCAGGCTATACTGTATTCTCCTGCAGGACCATAAAAAAACGTGCACCTTGTATCCTGATCACTCCGGTCCTGATCAGTGGTGTCATGATTGGCATGTCAGCGCAGGGAATTTTTATTTTCACAATTTCCATTATAGTTTTAAAAATTAAAATATTTTAGTGCATGCATGTCTGCTGCAAACAAATTGGCAATTAAAAAAAGAAGACCGGAAGGGTAATACTTTGTACATACAAACATTGTATGGTGCTGCTTGGTGTGTGTGTGTGTGTGTGTGTGTGTGTGTGTGTGTGTGTGTGTGTGTGTGTGTGTGTGTGTGTGTGTGTGTGTGTGTGTGTGCGTGTGCGTGCGTGCGTGCGTGTGCATGTGTGTGTGGGGGGTGTGTCTGTGTCTGTGTGTGTGTGTGTGGGGGGGGGGGGGGGGGTATGGTACATATGTGTGTCTATGTGGCCTAGATTAAATCATTAAAGCTGGATGAGACCTAAGTTAGCCCTGTCTCTGGTTGGCATGACCTGCGTATGTCGCCAACTCATAACCCCCAATAAGAATCCCAAGACGCACCACAACACGGGACAAGGATTCACATATAAACATACAGAGTCCAGCCACTTTCTGTGGATCTAGGAAAAGGAGTAATCCATCGGCACAGGTAACAAGCAATTCCCCAGTGGTAAAAACACAGCAACCTTAATTAGTGACAGCACAGCAAACCTTTGCGGCAGGGAGATGTGCAGTTACAGGTGCAGCATCTCAGTTAGTGGAGAAATACACTACAATTACACACCCCAAGGTATATGAAAACACACAGTTTCCCACAGCAATTCAAGGCACACTAACACACTGCAACCAACATTAAGGTTAAAGCTAAGAGATGCATGTAGCTACCCTGACACCCTGACTGTTCTGAAAAACTAGCTACCAACTAGTTGTAAATACTGCACATTACAAATTGCTGACTTTATATTGATTATTATTCAAAATTCTACTATGTCAGAATCGTCACAATAGGACATAACTGGAATGCACAACACTACCTCTTTTTTAATATATGTTCTATGTCTGCTGTTGCCCAATCTTGCACTTTATATGTCTATGGGTATTGTATAGGTACTCTAGGTGTAATGTATGTATACTGTCTATGTCTAATTGTCTATGTCCACACCTAGAGTCTAGAGTCTATGTCTGTCTGCATGGGAAAGTAAGAAACGTAATGTCAAATCTTTGTATGACCAGCGCATGTAAAGAAATTGACAATACTTAAAACTTAACTTGACTTGACTTGACACCCCCTTGCATTTCAAGAGTTATACAAAACAAGCCTGTTAGTTAGTGACACTCCACGCATGATTCACATCCCACTCAGGCCTGGCCACAATGCCGTTGGTTCTACCCTAACCCCCAGGACCAGGTAAGTAGACACAGGACAATAAAACAGCCTAAATAAGAAACACAAATCAAAAGGGAAATGAGAGACAGAAAAAAGAGAAAACGTCCGTTCGGTCGGACCGAAAAAAAAAGAAAAGGAAAGACACTCAATCCCAATGCATATTATCAGTCATTCAAGTCCTTGCTAAGATGAGGTAGCCGCAATACAGTCCGACTGTATGGCCGACTTTTAAGTTGGTGCACACGTCGTGTCTCCCCTCATCCGTGCGGATACCCAGCATGATGACATTGCTCGCCAGACCTGGAACACCACTCCAGTCATCTGTCGGAAACAAACAGGGTAACACTTTATTGTAATGATTCACTATTACAGTGGTCCTACCACATTAGGTACAGTGTAATAACTAGTGCAACAATATTTAAGTGAAAGTGAAAGCCCATTGGGAAACTCCAACTCATTGTCATTGTGACACAGCACTCCACAGCACACAAGTGAACACTGCACACTACGAAATTGCATTTATGCCTCACCCGTTCAAGGGGCAGCCCTCAATGGCGCCCCTAGGGAGCAGTGGGGCGGGACGATACCATGCTCAGGGTACCTCAGTCATGGAGGAGGATGGGGGAGAGCACTGGTTGATTACTCCTCCCACCAACCTGGCGGGTCGGGAGTCGAACCGGGAACCTTCGTGCTACAAGTCTGACGCCCTAACTGCTTACCCATGACTGCCCATGTAATACCAGTGTAATACCTATACCCTGTGTGTGTACGTGTGTGTTGCATGTCTGTGTGTGGGTGTGTGCGTGCATGAGTGCATGTGTGTGCATGTGCATGCCTGCGTGTGTGTGTGTTTGCATGTCTGTGTGCATGTGTGTGTCTGTGTGTGTGTTTGTACGTGTGTGTTGCACGTCTGTGTGTGTGAGAGTGTGTGCATGCATGCGTGCGTGTGTGTTTGCATGTCTGTGTGCATGTGTGCGTTATAGCGTGTGCTTGCATGTGTGCACGTGTGTGTGTGTGTGTGTGTGCGTGTGCATGCATGTGTGTGCATGCATGTTTGCATGTCTGTGTGCATGAGTGTATGTGTGTGGGTGGGTGTGTGAAGGGATGTATAAGGCCCTGGTTCAAATGAGGTCTCCAGCAGGTGAATGGGAAGTTGCTCTATATTTGACAGCTCAATGCTCTTAGTGTCATCACAAGCTCAGCTTTACAATTCGGACATGTACGACGCAGACCAACACTCCTTTTCCACTTTTTCCTGCTTTTATTTGAAAGACAAACCTATCCGTAATAAATATTGTGCACACTTTCTCTTTCTATCTCTCTCTCTCTCTCTCTCTCTCTCTCTCTCTCTCTCTCTCTCTCTCTCACACACACACACACACACACACACACACACACACACACACACACACACACACACACACACACACACACACACACAAGCACTCCATTAGCAGAGGAGCCAATCAGGAAGTGAACTGAAAGACGTAGTTAACTGGATGATCGTAACGTTTATTCAATTAACATACATTTGAGCAGAACCTGATATACTGCTAAGCTAAAACCATAGTGGCCTATATTGTAAGACGCTTTGTACAGAGTTCAAGATCATGACGCACATAAAAGAGATAAAGAGATTAAGATGCAACATATAGCATAATATAGGCTTTTATCTTTTAAACTGTACATATAAAGAGAAAAAACTTTAAATTGATTAAAAAAAACCTTTTTAGATTATTTTGATTTGTCATTCTGGTCTTTTCCATTTCAAAACAAACATTCAATTGATGAATAATTTTGGCCGGTGATGGGCAACCTAGATTCAGAAGCTTTACAATCTAGTGCCACATATTACCAAATGACTTGGTTTGACCAAGCATCTTCTATTAGAGTAAGATAACCCAAACTCCATAGTATCCTCCTCTTATCTACCCTCTTTGACTTGGTTTTACCTCTCGAGTTAAAACAGGTCATTGGCATGTTGAATTGGACATGTAGGCTACTGTAAAACTAGGTCATTTGGAATATGTGGCACTGGACTGTAGCTTCAGGATCCAGGTTGCTTAGTGCTTAGAGCAGTGGTATTCAAGGTGGGCGCAAAAGGGTGCTAGGGTGGCCACGGCAAGTTGAAAGGAAAAGTATTCCAAAACAAAAAGGCATAATTTATGCCATAGTCAACACTGCTATGCTTATTACATTTCCTTTTGTAGTTGCATGGATTTAGGGGTGCACTTATCGATAAATGACGGGGTGTGCTGAAAAAAATGAGTGTGCCACGACCCATGTCAGGGGGGCCTTGGCTTGAATGTACTGGTATATAGGGGGCCTTGCAGTGGTAAAGTTTGGGAACCCCTGGCTTAGAGTATAACCCTTTTCTTGTCTGAACTCCAAAGGTCACGTCACAACGGATGGACAAACTTTCAGAAGCTGTGATACTCCTGGTGTATTAAATATGAATGGGATATCCAGTTGTCCCTGCAATTGCACAGCAAAACTGTACACAGTGGAAGAAAAACACATTGGGGAGAACACAACACTTTTATAGCCCTTAGAAATATTCAAAATATGGTCAAAAGGTCCGTCTGGCTTAGCTGCAAGTCAGACTAATGAAGGATGACGGGAACTACAACTATATTTAACCCCGGAGAGACCTTAATAGCATAACGAGCTCAGGGTTAAGGCCTCTTTTGCCAGAATTTGCCCACTGTTGGTTCATCCGTAACAGCATTATCATCGTTGAATCTTAATCTTGACATGTTCTCATTGGGCCATTTCGCAAAACCTTTCACGCCAAGAGGACAAAATGTCTTACTTGTGTTAAATGTAAATGTATTACAGTCCACTAATATGCTGGATGGAAGTTGGATGGAACCTTACGTGTGTGGTTTAAAATCAATGTATCCTAGATTACCCAAATTTCAGGTCCAAACAACCACCACCCCTCCTGGTCACAAGGGATTATTCAATTTTCTCAATCCTCTGGTTTGTTTAAATCTCTTTGTACTTACAGACACCTCCACTAAACAAACTATCAGATTATCACCCAAGTTGCACCATTTCCTTAAGGGTTAGGCACATAGAAACTGGTGGACACTGTGGATAAATGTGTCAAGAAGGTTGTGGCCTCATTTGTTTGTGGCTACACATGACAACTCAATTTAGTGCGTGTGTGTGTGTGCGCATGTGTGTGTGGGTTTGTATGTGTGTGAAATAAACGAACATTGGAATGTGCCCATTTGTGAATAAAAGCAGGTTCATTCACAATGATGCTTATGAAAGGAAATAAGGGATCATTCACATGAGGTGAATGCTCTCTTGAAAGAGAGAGATTGGGATTAAGATTGGATTGGGAGATGACCCTGGCCAGATCAGACCCTATTGATTTGCCTATTTATGATTTGGTGAGTGTTGATTGCCGAAGCAAATATCTCATCATAAATCCAAAAAGGACACTGAGTGATTCTTGTCCCAACAGTAAAATAGGATGTCAACATTTTTACCTCCGCCAAGGAGGTAATTTTTTCGGTCGTGTTGGTTTGTCTGTCCGTCTGTCTGTCTGTCTGTCTGTTTGCTTGTTTGTTTGTTTGTCTGTCTGTCAGCAGCATAACTCAAAAACTAATCAACGGGAATTCAACGAAACTTTGTGGGTTTGTTTATAATGACCCAAGGAGCAAGTGATTAAATTCTGATGGTGATCCGGATCACAAACCGGAACCAGGACTTTTCAAAAGATTCTTCACCATCTAGACGCCTCCTAGTGACCAGAAATTGAGTTGCGGGAACACCACAAAAACAAGGCAGAGACATAAGGTGTAACATAGTCAAATGTATCAAGCAGCTTCCTTGGCGGAGGTCTGCGCTCTCTGAGTGCTTCTAGTTTAACAATGATACACTGTTAATTGATTCATTCTTTGAGGCATGGCACACACCTGATGTTACATGGATGCATGAGGCGCATCTTGTCACCTGGCAAGGCAGGCAGCCTATAGATGGTGAATAACAGCTCATATTTTACTGCAGTCGTGGCAATTTAGATTCAAATGTTCAATTTTCGCTTGGGGCCCCAGCTGACACTAGAATCGCCTCTGCATGGATGCCAGGCTGTTGTTGATCCATTGGGAGAGCTTGTAGCCCCAGCATCCTCATCATGCGCCACCATCTTGGAATATTGCACTGAGGAACTGTCAAGCTTGCACACCATTGACAAGGTCACCGTCATCACAATGCGACTAATCACGTGAACTCAAACAGAGTCTCTCCTAGTCAGCCTGTTAACTGTCATATCATACTTGCACTGTCACAAAACAGTCATATTTGAAGTACAGAAAACTGTAATATTTGCACTGTGAATATCATTAATCTGTAAACTGTTTCGCTATCATGGCAAGTCAGATCAAATATTTAGTTGAAATCCATACTAATACTAGAAGCACTCAGAGAGCGCAGACCTCCGCCAAGGAAGCTACTTGATCATTTGTCTATGTTACACCTGTAATTTCGAGGCTCCAATTGTGTAACTACGCACCCCATTTTCATTTTAAGTCTTTCTGCCTTCTTTTTGTGGAGTTAGAAACTGGAATGTTTTGCCCTGTCCCGCAATTCAATTTGTGGTCAAGCCATCTAGATTTATAGGCCAGCAATGGTGAAGATTCTTTAAAAAGGTCCTGGTTCCGGTTTGTGATCTGGATCACCACCAGAATTGAATCACTAGTTCCTTGGGTCATTACTAAAGACTCCACAAAGTTCCGTCCAAATCCGTTGGTTAGTTTTTGAGTTATCCTGCTGACAGACAAACAAACAAACAGACCGAAAACATTACCTCCTTGGCAGTGGTAAAAAAAAGATGTCTGTACATTCACCTCTATTACTCGATGCAGCTAGACACTTTATTCTCAACCCTATTACTGCTATGCACATTACCTGTACATTTTTTACATTACATAACATTACATTACATAGCATTTAGCAGACGCCTTTAACCAAAGCGACTTAGGAGAGAGTGTACAGGCGCAGTGTACAGTTGCAACACTGACAGCATTGTCCTACACGAGCCCTATCTCACGCCTTTTGTGAAGTCTTCACGAAAAAAATAGAGTAATTTCCGTGGTGCATTCACGTTATTGCCCGCCTTTCGTAAAGTCTTCATGAAAATAATAGATTAATTTTCACGCTGCCTATTCACTTGAATTGCCCCACTGCTGCTATGGTTATCCAAACGTCTGCAGGGGCGGGGAGGGGGTGCTGACAGAACACTGCTGATACAGTCGGGACTCACTAATTCGACGCCCTTTCGGTACTTACGCCTTATGTCCCCTAAACCTAAACCTAACCTTAACCCTACTTAACCCTAACCCTAACCTTAACCCTAACCTTGACCCTAAACCTAACCCTAAATTGCTTGTTTGAAATGTTTGATTACCATGTAGGCTACCGAAAGGGCATCAAACTAGTGGGTCGCTAGGCAACAGTCGGGCAATTCAAGTGAATAGGCAGCGTGAAAATTAATCTATTATTTTCGTGAAGACTTTACGAAAGGCGGGCAATAACGTGAATGCACCACGAAAATTACTCTATTTTTTTCGTGAAGACTTTACGAAAGGCGTGGGATACGGTTGCCTACACAGAGTAAAGAAGAAGACGTAGCAAAGAATAAGATGCATTAAAAAGTGGCAAAAAGTAAACAAAGACATAAAGGTGCAGTGTGCAGTTGCAACACTGACAGCATTGTCCAACACATGGTAAAAGATGCAGCATAAAATAATAAGAAGGGTAACAAGGCATTTTGAATAATAAACAAGATATCTAGGCACAGTGTACAGTTGCAACACTGGCAACAATGTCCAACACATTGTAAAATAAGAAAAAATAAATAAAAGGATGTTAAAAGCAATTTAGGTAGGCTACATAAAAGATGTTAGGCACAAGAGATGTTAAAAGCAGTCGCTTAAGGAAAGAGGCAAAAAAACTAAGGCCACAATGTGAGTAGAATTAGTTATGTTACAGGTATGTTGTGTTTCTCAGAAGAGATGAGTCTTCACTAGCTTCTTGAAGGTTGAAAGGGATGACACTGCTCTTGTAGCAACTGGTAGCTTATTCCACCATTGCGAAACAATGACAGAAAACCGTTTGAACCGGGGTTGCCTTGTATGAGTAGAGGTCAAGGCTAAACGGTTGGTAGGCCTATTGGAGGAACGGAACACACACACACACACACACGGGTATGTGTGTGTGTGTCTGACAGAGAGAGAGAGAGCGAGGTGTGTGTGTATGTCTGTGTGTCTGTGTGTCTGTGTGTGTGTGTGTGTGTGTGTGTGTGTGTGGGTGTGTGGGTGTGTGTAGGCGAGAGCATGTATGTTTCAGGTGTCTTTCAGCCATGGATGGGTAGGGAGAGGTACAGTAAGGGTGGGATTCAAACCTGCTACCCTCTGACAGACCAACACCCTACCCAATAGCCTAGGCCACTGCCACTGTTTGTATACAGTGGCCACAGCAGCATAATCTAACACTGTGCGGACCGGTTCTCTGCTGATAGCTGTGGTCAATCGAGCGTAAACCTACACCTTCCACCTGAAGATTCAATGCGCAAAGCACTATTCCGACGGGACTAGTTTTATGTATGGACATGGGGTAATGTGATTTTCATCTCAGGACGTCGGTAAAAGAAAACACAGATTTTTGACTGGATTGAAATATCTCAGTAAACGAACAGGAAGTAGGAGGGGTTAGGCCTACTCATCATCACGCACCTGTGACTGCCCTTGTCGTCAGCGCGTGCCAACTCCACAATATATATTGATTTTTGAGCACATTATTGCGCATCCATGGAGGCTTTTTGGTCCCGTGGAACAATTCTAATAATTGCCTGTTGGTTTGCTAACCCATCAAAATCCATTCGAATGCGTCTGCGCGTGTCCTTTCATTTGGAGAGAGTGTTTGACCATGCTGTCTGATTTTGACAGCGAACACAGCTTGGAACAACTCCCTAAAATAAAACTAACGGTTTAGGCTACTACAAGGCTGTAATGTTTGCAAGCCCGGAGAGATTGAAAATAATGTGCGTTTCGTGCACTTAACCAGACATCTTTACCTGGGGTCGCATTCGGACGGGATTAGTAGGCTATTGTAGCGATTTGGTAGCCAGAGAGAACACAGTGTTGACAGTAGTGTCACGTTTAATGGAGACTGTTGTTGGCCACAGCCACGCCACATAAAATAATGAACAAGTACACAGCTTAACCCAACTGTAGCACAGCTGATTAGGTCTCTCAAACACAGAACTTCCCGCTCCCCTTATTGGAACCCCAACAGTGCCTCGCACACACAAAACCATAGAATAGAATCAATAGAACATGACATACACAACATAGGTAACCCCAGACTCGCTACAGTATTACCGAGGGTAGGCCTAATGTCCTCGGACGGTTTCACAGTAGGTAAAACTCGCTGTAAAGTTTACCGACATACACAACTATTTTTACACGACATGGCGCGTTCGGACGGGACTAAATATCTCGGTTATTATTACTTTACCCCAGGTCCCCACATTAAACTAGTCCCGTCGGAATAGGGCTTTAGTCAGACCCAGCGCATATACGTTGCAGTTGGGGTAGGAAGTCTGCAAGAAGAGCACATCTTTGCACCATCTGTGGTTGGGGTATCAGTGTGACATTTCATTCCTGCGGTGTTTATCGCCTCTTTTTCAGGCCTCTCACCTGAGTTTTTGTTGTGAAGTGTGTTTTCTGGCAGCGCCACGCACGCACTCACGGCAAATAACGTTGCCTGAGAGAGGGTTAGACATACAGGTAGAAAATAACACTAGAGAGGACCCCGCCCCCCTTTTTACGGCAATCTGTAGCGGCCATTATCTGTAGGTAGATCAGAGAAATGGAAATTAACGGAGAACGAGGCTCACCTCTGTCAAAAATGGCTTAATCATGTGAAAATGTCCATCAATACACTATACAAGGACAATAGTTGAAGTGTGTTGCTAACTATGTTCATAAAGTATATTATTTGATTTTTAAATGTATTTTATCGACTCATATGATTTAAGTAGATATTTAGCCTGACATTTCAAATCTGGTCTTTGATTAAAGTGTTACTTCATATTTACACAGTTTTAGTTAATTTCTTGACAGGGGTGGGCGTGTTCTCCATTGACTTGCATTGCCTGAAGTTACCTACACTACCTACGGAAGTTGGGAAGCTCCAGCTGCCATTTCCCAGTGCTGTCGCAAATTGCTGTGTCCTCTCTAGTGTTATTTTCTACCTCTATGGGGTTAGATCATTTAGTGGCATGTGGCATGTGCCAGTGACATGCGGAAGTGCCGCATCGGCATTTCATTTGGTTTTATATTAACCACAGACCTATACTAATTATTATTAATAAGTGTAATCATATTTATTAAAATACGTATTATTTTAAATTATTTATGTATTCTAGGTCTGTAATTAGCCTACAACAGTTAACTGGCTTGTCAAACGCCGTCACTGTTGGCATTTCACATTGGTTACTACGATGTCAAACTGTGCCTAACCCTAAACTTATTCCTAAACCTAACCTGTCACTGCAAAAATGTGTGTAAACCAACCGAACTGTGCCTAAACCAAAACTCATTCCTAAACTTCACCTGTCAGTGGAAAAATGTGTTTTATAATTGCATGCCAGTGATGCCACTTCCGCATGTCGATGTCGAACTGTGCCTAAACCAAACTCATTCCTAAACCTAACCTGTCAGTGAAAAATGTGTGTACACCAACCTATAAACATGTCGAACTGTGCCTAAACCAAAACTCATTCCTAAACCTAACCTGTTAGTGGAAAAATGTGTTTTATAATACGTAGCATTCCACTGATGCCACTTCCGCATGTCATTGGCACATGCCACATGCCACTGAACAGTGTTGCCAAAAGAAAATCAGCCAAAGTCGCTATGGGCTTGCTGAAAAGTCGCTAGAAGTCACTAGATGACGTCATGATGTCACGTATGACGTCACCCACGGCGCGCTGATCTACAGAAAACGTGCCCACATGCCTTCGTCCACAGTAGAAATGGGCGGTGCTAGCTACTTTTTGGAGATCAGAGCTAATCTGCAGCCCTGCTTAACCGTGGGAAACGCTTCTGACGGCGGCGCAGAGAGTGGAAAATCGGTGACTGTCACTGAAAATGCACCAAAAAGTTGCTAAAGGCACTAGATGAGTTTTTTTGTTGTCGCCAGGGCCTGGGATTCACTGCGGTCAGTGCGGCCAGCCTGCTAGTGCTACGGCATTTAAATTTGTCATATGCATATCCTCATCCAGCACCAGGCAGCATGCCATCTTCCAACACTCCAAAGGCACAGGGCAGGCACGTTGGCTCTTTTTACCAGAAAGGCGGGAAGACATCATATTTGCGTTACGAATCTTCGCCGTTAATTTCTATGGACGCTTACACCAGCTGTCATGTCTCCTCCTACCTAAACCGTCTCTGTCATGCATCGCTCTGGGGAATGGTGATTGGTGAAGCGAAGCGTAAACAGAGCCGTAGTGCATCATGTGTCACTTCTGTCTCTACCCGCCACTGAAAATACATTGTGTTGTGTCGTGGGGAGGGAGACTGATTTGCCTCTCACAAGACAAGCAAAATAGTCGCCAGATTCGGCCAGATTGAGCCTGAAAGTGGCTAAGTCGCTTAATGATTTATTTATTTTTGTCGCCAGAGATGGCCAAAAGTCGCTAAATTGGCAACACTGCCACTGAATGATCTAACTCCTACTGCGTTGCCGGGGTAACCACAATCACTTCCTCAACTTCTCAACTCCGATGAAATGACTTGTCATTAAAACGTTTTTAAAGGAATTTGGTCAGCGATTAAGTGTAACAGTGTTAGATAAGGAATAAGCCACTGGAGTCCGTGGGTTATGCTCTATTGATAATGGGCAAGGGGACGTTTACGGCGCTTCGCGTCGTGCCCCACTCCCCTTGGCCCCTTGGTTATCAATCGAGCATAACCCACAGCCTCTCGTGGCTTATTGCTTGGCCATGGTTGCCCAGGTGACAGCAGAGTTCTTAAGTTCTACAAAGCTGTTTGTGTGTATGAATGAACATTCTAAAGGTGACAGTTTGCTGTAGGAACTACAATATTGTGTGCTGTCCTGTTTTTACATGGTCTTATCTCAAAAAGTTTGGCAAGTTGTCAAATGAAAATAACACACATAAATGCCACAACCCTGCCATCCGTGTCAAAGTTGAGATCACTTTTCTGGCCAAATGGTTTGGACATCTTCAGACCTATGCACTGAGCTGTTCACACACACACAAAATTATCAATGACGAAAGCCCATAGGGGTTTTAAACCTGCTCTCTCTCAAACATTCTTAAGAGTTGGCTAATAAAGTTGGCCAAGACCTCTCTGACAATGCCTTTACCTAGTTGGTAGGTGAATCGGTTTATATTATTTTAATTAAAAACCGAGGACAGGTCACCTCTCACTCTAACTGCCAGGTCGTGTGACATCATCGTTCTGAGCATTCTACCATTCATTTCACTGAGGGGAAAAACAGAGGGATAGCGGAGGGAAAACAAGTCTGGTGAACGAATGAAAGGGGGTAGGCCAGCGAGCAATGTACTACCCAGAGCCCTTTTCGAGCCGGTCGTTTTGGCGTTCGAACCGTGTCTCTATCTTGAACACTGTGACGATTTAATTCAATTCAATTGCTAGGAGCAAGCATACTAAACTATCACTAAATAAACTGTCGGAGAACAATTACGTAGCATGCTTGCCTGTGAACAACAGTGTGTGATTGAGCGACTATCACTAGGGAGGTGGGTATACTCTGACTGGTGTAGCGGTTACAGCACTTGTTTGGTAACCCAAATAAATGCTTTAAAGGTGTCCTCTCAAAGTCATTTCATCAATATTGCTGTGTTCCCCATTGTTATTGAATGTGTTACACATTGGTCCTGTTCTAAAAAACGTTCTGGTTGCTTTGTTTCAAGCCATTTTTGCAAGCTAGCAAGGTGGCTTGTGGAGAAACGAGAGAGTCTTCCGGGTTTCTCGTGTATTTCTCGTGTGATTGGCTCCCTCCTCCTGCTCTGCAGAGAGATGGTTAGAGTCGCCACTTCCCCGGGTGGTACTGCACTATTGGGGCGCCAACGGAGGCGTGCAGGTTCCATTCATTCGACAGCGACCCCTAGGCGAACTGCAGGCATGGATCGACCAGAGTGGGACGGCTGTATGTATGAGGCTTTGTGCTCTGTTTGTATCTGAGAGTAGCAACCAGCTGATAGCTAAGCTAAGCTAGGTTTCGGGCCACCAGGCGTTGCTGGTTTTGAAAACAAGCAGAAAAAAATGACTCGAGATGTTTTCAGAAAAATGGGTCAACATAGAGCTTTGTGGGCAACTCTTTCTTTCGATGTGACGCAACACAGAAAGGCTTTCGTGATTCTCTCATTTCTCTGCATTGTTTATGTTAATTGGGAAACACCGGGAAATACAGCCAGGCAAGGTGACGCACCGCTATGAGAGCCTTGCATGTGAGTTTAACTTGGGGTGACCGTACGATTTTCAAAAGGAGTGAGTAAAACTGTGTTTTATCGGAAGTTGGCCTTTAAATGACGATATTGTCAATTGAAATTTGGAGGAAATGTTTTCAGTAGTTCATAAAAACAAACATGTTAATTTTACCAATTAATCAATGTTGGCAAGTGATTCCATGCAAGACCATTATTATCTGAAACAACTGTCGTGTTTCACTTATTTTTCCCTTCTCCACAACGTTTAACTTTGGCTGCATGGTGGTTCATGAGCTGGGCAAATCCTAAAATCCTCAAGATCCTTGAGTAAGCTTACAAAGCTGAATGGAAATACACAAGGGTCTGGCAAGACCCAACTTAGCCACTTTAACATTTTTATACCTAAATTCAATTGAGTTATATTATACCCTTATTTATGTTCAATAAAAATGAATGTGTGTTGATACATTGTGGTTCAGCATGTATTGATGAATTAATTTCAGTTTTGTCATTTGCCAGATCAATAGTTTATACCTTGACCTTTACAGCCAACCGCTCAGCTTACCTAAGATGCACTCCGTCGGCCTCTAGCCGACTTGCACGTCGAGTCCCGCAACCCTCTAGGAACTTTAACTCACCTTTTAACAAGATGTAGAGTGCATGTGTGGGCTGTTTGGGTGAGTGGACAAGCCATGCAGTCTCTGCTTCTCAGTTTCTGCTATGAGCATTTTCTGCTATGTATATGAAGCCACAGGCCTATAATATTATTATTCATGAGAGAGATGGACACAAACATATGTCTCAAAGCACAAAGCTAAAGCAAACATGCAAGCAAGGAATACCAGGATTTACAAATAGAGTATGCATGTCCAAGTTGTACATGCAAGTGACACATTTGACTAATTTGACAGGTGCAGGCAGTAATTGAGTTTTGGCATGACCATCTCATTTTAATTTTACACCTCCAAAAGACACCCTTAGGCCCTAAGTTTATTGGGTCAAAGGTGGGCCCCGAAGATTTCAAGTGGGCCCCAAGTTGGAGAAGGTTGGGAACACCTGCCTTAAGGTGTACTGACTGAGCTAACATCCTGTCTTTCACCTCACACAAAAAAACACAGTTCACCACCCAGATAAGAGGCCCAAGAGACAAGGGGGCTGAACTCCAAGCCTCCACACTACAACAACACTCCATTATTGGTCTATAGTTTTATTCTCATATTTGAATTTCTCGGGGGAGAAACCCACTACCCCCAAACAACAACGTCATTCGCGTCAACATCAGGATTAAGCCCCCAAATCTTTTGAAACCTCACGATGGAATGGAGGGGGGCCCTTTCTTGTTGTCTGGCCCAGGGGGTCCATGGAGTCGTAATTCGTCCCTGTGGACAGTGCAGTGCAGGATGCGCTCAGCAGCAGCCAAATGGGGAGTGAAAGCAGTGAAAAGCAGCACAGGCTTTGGCATGCATGCCCATACCATGCCCTCCAGATCAATAGTTTATACCTTGACCTTTTCAGCCAACCGCTCAGCTTACCTACTGTAAGAGGCACTCCGTCGGCCTCTAGCCCACTAGTACGTCGAGTCCCGCAACCCTCTAGGAACCTTAACTCACCTTTTAACAAGATGTAGAGTTCATGTGTGGGCTGCTTGGTTGAGTGGGCGGGCGGTGCAGTTTCTGCTCCTCAGTTTCTGCTATGGGCATTTTCTGCTATGTATATGAAGCCACAGGCCAATAATATCATTATATAAATATTAGGGTGAATCCTCTGGACCTCTGTTGTTCACGCACAATGTGCCAAAGGATGACAGGGAATGCATGTCCTTATTCAAGTATGGTAGGTCACACACAGTTTAAGGCTGGGCATCTGAACTCAAACATATAGTCTACAGGCATCAATGCACATGCTTAAAGGTGCACTGTGTAATATTTTTAGCAGAATGAATGCTGCCCATTCACATTTTTTAGCAGAGTTAATGCTGCCCATTTTCATGAATAATTACCACCACCATCCAATTGTAAGTATTCATTACGACTGGGAAAATTGCTCTTTTCAAATTTTTAGCTGTAAAACGTACTGTACTTTGGTCGTACGAGTAATCATTTGTTCATAATTTAGTATGCCTAATTCATATTTGTGAAAAGATCAAAATTTCAATAGGCAGCACAATTTCAATGAGCATCGCAGTTGCAATACCCACTCTGAGAAAAATCCTACATAGTATACCTTTAAGGTGAAGCCTCTGGACCTCTGTTGTTTATGCCAGATGGGTCAAAGGTCACCAACTAAAGGGGACTAAAGGCGGGCATGCACTATGCGATATTTTCAATCGGGGGCATTAAGCTCCTTCTCACACTGCACGAGGGAATTTAACGACTTAATAATTCACATCTCACGACTCACGTCTTCACACTATAGGCCTACGAGCCGACAGTCCGATGCGAGCAGAATGCTCCCACTGTGCGACACGACAGGCATGTTTCCCGGGTCTGCAGAGGAGGGAACATGCGCACTTGAGGTGGAGATGGGGACGCGCTCAGGAGCGAGTCGCGCTTCCCTGTCAATTTGTGCATGTGTAGGCTAGTGTCAAATCGGGTTGGAGCCCTGCTTTAACTGTGCGATTTACTCTCGAGGCACGACCAGGATTTCAAACAGTTTTGATGTTCTTGCGACCCTACGATTGCACGATCGTGAGGTGAAATCGCTTGTCGTTACCCTATGCACGCTGTGCTGCGAGACTCACGATTGACCTCCAATTGAGCAAGAAATCGGCCCAACTCCCCAAAAATCGTGCGAGTGACAAATCGTGGTGAAATCGGGCAAAAGATGCAGAGTGTAAGCCTGGATTAAAGGGTGACAGGGAGTGTGTGTCCTTATTCAGATGTGCGGCAGGTCACTCACAGTTTACGTCTGGGCATCTGAACTCAGCTCAAACGTATAGCCTATGGGAGGCATCAATGCACCGTACATGCTTAATAAGTAGAAACGAGGAAACAAAAGACACATTGGCTGCCCATGTCATATATGACGTAGACTCAACTGTTCTTTATTTTTATGTAGCCTAATAATATATGCCATCAGAGCACAAATCGAATTAGCTGCATGAAGTTGCATAGTACAGCAAATACTATAGTGTACAGAAAGTAATGAAGATAAACTGTCTACAATAGGCAATGTAAATTGACATAGTTTCTGAGTTTTTGATGCACTTTGACTGTCACACCAATGAACCTGACAGCCTGACAGAGAAAGGCACTGAAAGTCAATACTAAAACCGGCAAAAGCTGCCAAACGTTAATGTCAATGAGCTTATAGTTATAATCAGAGCTCTAAATTAACACCTGTAAACCAGTCAAATGCTGGTGAAATTTCAGTTTGGCTGGAAGAAAGGACCATCTTACTAGCCACTTTGACCCATTTGTGAGTGTGTGTTGACTAGTAAGATTAACACCTACTAGCCATTTTGTCTGGTGATGAAAAGAAACCTGTTTATTTAGAGCCCTGGTTAGCAGCATACACTGTGAAAGGGAACTTTGATTCCTTGCCCCTCAACAGGTCAGCGAAGGAACAGCTCTCCATTCCTACCAATTGGGATGTTGAGTAGGGGCCACCAGCAACAGGAGAGGATGGCAGGAACTAGTTTGTAATCCACATTTGGCTCCCTGCATGGGGTCTTACTGCCCCCCTGTGGCTCAGGGAGATATCAGTACCATTGAGTTGGTCCTTGGTAAGTGAGCAAGGCATGCTAGCTAAGGATATGTTGCCTACATATTGATTTTGACCTGGCGGGGAACATTCCAAAAATGTGGTTAAGTGGTGAACCTAGCTCAGTGGTTTTCAAAGTGGGGGCCGGGGACCCCTTGGGGGTCGCGAGGGGATGCCAGGGGGGCCACGGCAGGTTGGCAGGAAAAATATTATAAAATAAAAGGAATAGTTTAATTAATTGAATAATTTAAGGAGCCAAAATAATCTAAAAAAATAGGCTAAACAATCCCAGTGGAATCATTTTCTTCTTTACAATGTTTATATATGTACTTACTGTATGTAGGCCTACTTTCTTCAGTAGGCTACTGAACGGGTTTAGTACTTGAATGTAGTACTTGAATGGGTTGTGCACAGGAAAAATAGTGTGGCACTGCTTATGTGGGGGGCCTTGGCTGGAATCTACTGGTCTTGTCATGGTAAAGTTTGGGAACGCCTGACCTAGCTAAATTGACCTGCAGAAAGTCGAAATCTCCTAGCTAATAGAGTAATAGATGGCCTGTGAGCCATCAAACAGCAAACATGCTGATATGGTCATTAGTATGCAACAAATTAGTATTTTATTCTGAATACTGTAAATATAAAGTACAGTATAGAATAAAATGCCACAAGTGTTTAACCACTACAGCCCTAATAAACAAATAAATAAATAAATAGCTCACACTATTTAGACATTTAGACATTGTCTGTAGCCCTAAATGTGAAACAGTAAGTGAACATGCATAATTTAATTTCTTGAAAAGGCCAGCTACACTTATTTGTGCAGTTTTGCCAAATTGGTAGCTCATGAGGACCCATACTTTGTACATCTTTAAGGACCTGTATGCCTACATTTAACAATAATAATTTAGCAATCTGCATCATCACAGCATTTGGGGGAAGCGCTTAAACATTTGGAATTTGAAAAACAAACATTTGTGGGGGAGGACCATTTATTTCACCAGGAAATAAAAAAAAAATTGGGTTTAAAAAAAAAAAAACCATCATGCACATCTCGCTGCCTCAGGTCTTTATAGACACCAGGAATAGAGTGCCATATGGGCTCGCATCATACAGCAGCGGTATTAGGAGAGCTAACAGGGTGACATCATCCTGAGTGTGGAGATCCCACAAACAACCCCAGCCAATCAGGCTCTGCTATATTCAGTGGCTGGACCAATCGGAGAGCTTGCTGGGCTGAGTGCTGAAACGTTCTGTGTGCTGCCACTGCATGCCCAGAGCTTGAGGCAGCTGTGTGTGTGTGTGTGTGTGTATGGAGGGGGGGGGTGATGGGAACTGAAGAGAGGGAGGAGCTTATGGGGTTGGCAGAGAGAGGAGAAGAGAGAGGGAGAAAGAGAGTGAGCATCACAGAGAGATGCTGTTGCCAGGGAACAAGAAGAATGATGAATCGCCCATCGATTACAGCGCAATATGAGCGTGAAGGAGACAGGCAGACAGATAGACAGAGGAACAGTATTGTAAACATCAAGGTGCATGCTGCCTGAAGAAAGATAAATAAAACAGAAGAAGATTAAGTTGGAAGGTCAGCATCATTTTATTCCTGAGAGAGGTGTAGAGAGATAGAGAAAGAGAGAGTGTGGGCACTCTAAAGAGGGAAGGAAACGAGATCTCAGAGGCAGAGAGAGAGAGTGGGAGAGAGAGAGAGAGAGTGAGAGCTGAATCCAGCAGATCTAGCTCAGGTGGGTATTGCATAACAGCTGCACAGAGCAGCAGTCAGACGAGGTGCACGAGCGACGCGTCTGCCTGGATCACCGCTTCCAATCGTCACAGCAACACAGCAGCCGAGCGGAGACACGCCATCATCCTCCAGTCCTCCAACTCACCATCCAGCCACCCTCCTATATAGGGCACTCCCCAGCTTCCATGGAGATGGACCTCCGGCGAATGGGAGGCAAGTCAAGGAACCACCATTAGCAGTAAGCGTCAAAGCGTCATGGCCACCGGTTGAGAATGGGCGTTCGTGGCAGAGATGGGAGCTGAGCCTGGCACGATGTCTGCAGCAAACTTGAGAGGAGGACCCCAGCACTGCCTGCCTGTAGCCCCGTAGCAGGCAAGACACCCCCACCCCGACACCTACACTAACAACACAACACAACCACCAGCATCAGCACCAGAAGGAGCAGCAGCAGCAGCAGCAGCAGCAGCAAGAGCAGCAGCAGCACCCACTCAGCCACCACCACCACCACCAAACATCAAACAACGTGATCACCTGTGCGGTGCCACTGCCAGTCAGTTTTGCCAGCCAGCCAGCCAGCACATCTCTCCACACGGCTGCTGGGTTTCCAACTGAAGCTGCTGCCTGCATTGGTTGTGTGTGTGTCAGTGTGGGAGGGCAACAGAGAGTCAACAGAGGAGCTGCCAGCCACATCTCCAGCTGCTGAGTGAGAAGGTAAACAGAGGAGCAGGACGCAGAGCTCGGGACTGAGCCCCTGAGACTGAGGTGAGTGTCTTTGATGATGTCAACAAGGGAGTGGATGTACGTGTATGCAGAGCACAATGGCCCAGTCAGAACATCACATAGAGAGGGAGACGGACGGAGAGAGACAAACACTACGAGAGAGAGAGAGAGAGAGAGAGAGAGAAAGAGAGAAAAAGAGACAGAGAGAGAGAGGCGGGGGTAAGAACAAGCGAGGGAACATGGTGCAGAAAGGAGAGCAAAGCAGAGCAGCCCTCTCTCTCTCTCTCTCAAAAAAAGAGCTGCCTCACTTTTTTGGCCCAAGCGTGGGTCAATCCCACTAATTGGGCCGCGGTGATGATGTAATGTTTTTGTTTCTCTGACAGTAAATTAGTGAACAGGGCCACGGTGAGGTGGGGGAGAGATAGAAGCGGTGAGGTGGCCTGAAGAAGAGTGGCATTCGGGGAGGGGGAAGGGGATAGGATGATGATGGTCGTCCCTGTGCTGATTAACATGGGGGCTGTTAGCTCTGGCATACTGTCACATGGGATGAAGCCCTGAGTGCTCTCTCTGTGCAGATCCTCGTTACGCGCCTCATTTGCTGCCTTCAGCCGAGGTTAAACACTGTAGCAGGGGCAGCTGTCCGACTCTATCAGTCTGGATATAGTGTACATTACGTACATGTATGGATATTTCTCCCTTTTCATTTTCTCATGGTCGTCTTATAGCCCATCTCTGACTGTAGCTGTTTGTTACTTTTTCTCTGTTTCTGTCGGTCTCTCTCTCTCTCTCTCTCTCTCTCTCTCTCTCTCTCTCTCTCTCTCTGTCTCTCTCTCTCTCCTTGCCTCTCACTCTCCTTATCACATACTGTACAAGCACGCACACACACGCGTACACACACGCGTACACACTCACAGACACACGCACACACACACACACACACACACACACACACACACACACACACACACACACACACACACACACACACACACACACACACACACACACACACACACAGACACACTCACTCCCTACCGCAGCCAGAGTGAGCTTGCCTTCATGTTCAGTCTGACCCTGACGGAATACAAATGTCCCTGACGGTGACGTTTTAGCATCGCTCACCTCTTAGTTGCTAGATTTGCGATCCACATGTCAAGGTGTCAGACAGCAACATATCACCTGTGTGTGTGTGTGTGTGTGTGTGTGTGTGTGTGTGTGTGTGTGTGTGTGTGTGTGTGTGTGTGTGTGTGTGTGTGTGTGTGTGTGTGTGTGTGTTTATTTATTCATGTTTAACTGTGTACGTGTATCATCCATCCATGCATTGTGATATCACGAGAGGCCGCATCCTAGAGGGACGCTACATCCCACTGCGATGGCTCCAACCACCACTGGCCCTGGCCCCATCTGGTGGTGGCGTGTGAGACTGCACCTCAACTCAGTGGCTCCATCTTGTGGCGGAATGTGAAATTGCACCTCAACTGTATGTTGCAGCACAGCTGCAGTCACTGATTGCAGCACTCAGCTGGAGCTGAGAAGGGCCTGATTAGGTGGCGGTTCTGTGAAACACTCTCTACACAGAGACAATGAGAGAAGGAGTTTGGGAAGCAACAAAGAAGGTTGTGCTCTCCTTTTCTGAGCGGATGGACTTCTGCTGGAAATGACTTCTTAAAGGAATTACTTACCTGGACTACTTACCTCTGTGACTGCACCCTGTGGAGAAAGCACTGTATCGGTGAGAACTTTGAAAAGACTGAAAAGAAGAACCGTTTGTTTATGGAGAAGAGGATGTGTTGAAAAGAAACTTTTGATTTCACCTTTCTACAGAAAAGAGACATTGTTTATGTTGAGCATTGAGAAGAGAAATCCTTATTTTGACTTTTGAATTTAAGAATACCTTTTCTGTTAATCCCTCTGAGCAACATTAAAAACCCTTTAATTTGAAACTTGTGTCCTTGCACTGTTTGAACTGTACCGCTGAGAGCCGTGTAGCCTCTCGTTATATCACATATGGTGGAGGACGCGGGCAGTTCAAACTGACAGTGCATGTACAACGAGGACACTGAAAATTTAATCGCCAAATTCTCCAAATTAACAGTAGCCCCTACAACCAACATGGAGGCAATACTGAAAACCCTTGTCGAGAGCCAGCAGGTCCAGATCCAAACCAGTGCTGCCCTTTTAGAAGAGCAAAAGAGGGCCAACAAGCTGAAAGCGGAAGAATTGCAGCTGCAGAAACAGATGGCCGCTCGCAATGTTCGTCCAATAAAGGCCGGTGACTTTTTATCAAAGTTGGGGACAACAGATGACATTGAGGCATATTTACATGCATTTGAGGCCACTGCCACTAGAGAAGCCTGGCCCAAGGCACAGTGGGTTGGGCTGTTAGCACCTTTCCTGACAGGAGAATCATTAAATGCTGTCCAGGACCTACCACCTGACAAAGTATCAGACTACGATACACTAAGAACTGAGATTCTCAGCAGAAATGGGATCACCAAGTTTGGCATGTCCCAACGCTTCCATAGCTGGACCTTTCAACAAGACCGAGCTCCTCGTGCACAAATGCATGAACTTGCACGCATTGCAAGGAAGTGGCTGGAGCCGGAGAAGAATACGGCAGCAGCAATAGTGGAGACCATCGTAGTGGACCACTACCTACGGGCACTGCCACAAGATGCCAAGAGGTTCATCAGTCAGCAGGGGCTGACCACAGCCGACGCCACTGTCGAAGCGGTCGAGAAACACCAGGCCACAGTGGAGATGCTCCGCGCCGTCAAGAAGGAGCCCAGGAGCGTAACGCCACCCATGAGCATGGTAGGTCCCCCAAAGAACCCGAAGACCTCATATCTGGGAAGTGCCGGAAATAGTCAGGCTCAAGCAGGGTCCAGAAGGCCGCCGGGTCTTAGGAGGTCATCCCAAGAGAGCGACTCAAGACAGTGCTACCGTTGTGGAGAGATGGGACACATATCCTGGCAGTGTGGGAAACCAAGTGACGAGCCAATGCCCACTGCAGGGTCCTCCAGCGCACCCTCCACCCACCTATATGCAGCGCTTGTGGGGGTCACGGACGGTACCACAGACCGGCCTCCCACCTGCCCCGTGACCGTGAATAATCGTGACGTGGAAGCCTTGCTCGATTCAGGTAGTCGTGTCACTCTGGTGCGGAAAGACCTGGTGCCTCCAACATGCCTGACCACCAGTAAAGCCCTCCCCATCTCCTGCGTCCATGGAGATACCAAAGACTATCCCATCACCCAGCTCACTATGACCACTACTCGGGGAACCATTCACACAATGGCTGGAGTAGTTGATTCCCTTCCCGTTGCGGTCCTAATTGGAAGGGACTGCCCCGCTTTCCACTCACTGTGGAGAGAGACGCAGGAGCGTCAAACCAGGGTTCTCAGGAAACCGAAAGGTAAAGGTCATCTAGGGCAACCCTCAGAGCCACTCAGCCCTAACCCTGTTCTTGTAGGAGTGCCGGCCAACCAGGATGATTCAGCGGCCACCCCCGACAGTGCAGAGGAGAACGTGGCTTCCGGAAACGCTTCAAGTTCCAGTGAGGAGGATGCCTGCGAGCTGCCCCCTCTCACAGGCGAGTATGGTGTTGCACAGTTACATGACCCCACCCTTGCAAATGCCTTGAAGAATGTACAGATGTTAGAGGGCGTAGTCCTAGGTAGAACAAGCCCTAGTTACCCCCATTTTGCAATAAGCAGAGGCTTACTATACCAAGTAGATAAAGAGAAAGATGCAGTAATTGAGCAGCTTCTTGTGCCACAGCCATATCGAGCTACCGTACTGAATTTAGCACACACCCACCCCCTAGGGGCCCACCTAGGAGTGGAGAAGACAAAAGAAAGGATCTTACAACGCTTCTATTGGCCAGGAGTGCACAAAGAGGTTGAGAATTATTGTCGAAGTTGCCCGGAGTGCCAGCAGAAGGCACCTAAGCCCTCATACAGGAACCCACTCATCCCCCTGCCCATCATAGAGACTCCGTTTGAGAGGATAGGGCTGGACATAGTTGGTCCCTTGCCAAAAAGCTCTAGAGGACACCAGTACATCCTGGTCATCGTGGATTATGCCACCCGATACCCCGAGGCCATCCCATTGAGGAAGGCCACATCCAAACAGATTGCCAAAGAGCTCTTCCTCCTCTCCACCAGTCTGGGCATACCCAAGGAGATATTGACGGACCAAGGGAGTCCGTTCATGTCCAGAGTAATGAAAGACCTCTGCACTCTGCTGAAGATAAAACAACTGAGAACGTCTGTTTACCATCCTCAGACAGACGGCCTAGTCGAGCGATTCAACAAGACCTTAAAATCGATGCTGAGAAAGGCCATAGAAGAGGATGGACGCAACTGGGACCAACTGCTGCCGTATCTGCTGTTTGCGGTAAGGGAGGTTCCTCAGTCTTCTACTGGCTTCTCACCATTTGAGCTCCTGCTATCCTACAGACCGAGAGGTCTGCTGGATATCGCCAAAGAGGCGTGGGAGGAGCAGCCTTGTAGACAACGCACCCTGATTGAGCATGTGGGGGCCATGAGAGATCGAATGAGATCCATCTACCCCATAATCCGAGAGCACATGGAGGCCGCTCAACGGCAGCAACAAGCCTCATACAATCGACCTGCCCAGCCCAGGGAGTTCAAGCCGGGGGACAGAGTGCTAGTTCTTGTACCCACTGTTGAATGCAAATTCCTCGCAGCCTGGCAGGGTCCGTACGAGGTCATAGAGAGGGTGGGTGACGTTAACTATAAGGTGAGACAAACTGATAAAAGAAAGAAAGTGCAAATATATCATGTTAACCTTCTGAAGAAATGGCACGCCCGGGAGGCGCTGTTTAGTTGTCTACCATCCACAGAGTCCAAGGAACCGGCGAGAGAGGCGGTTCAGGTGGGACCCCACCTGTCCCCTCATCAGCGGCAGATGGTGCTGGAGCTGGTTGACCGGAACCAGGACGTCTTCTCCTCCCTCCCCGGACACACAGAGGTGGTCCAGCATGAGGTCCGAACCATCCCAGGGAAAAGGGTAAACCAGCGCCCCTATAGAGTGCCAGAGGCTCGCAAAGCGGTCATCCAAGAGGAGGTAAGAAAGATGCTGGAGCTTGGAGTTATTGAAGAGTCTAAGAGTGCCTGGGCCAGTCCCATTGTTCTGGTCCCCAAACCAGACGGGTCAGTACGATTTTGTAACGACTACAGGAAGTTAAACGAAATATCAGAGTTTGATGCATATCCCATGCCTCGTGTAGATGATCTCGTTGACTCCTTAGGACATGCCCGATTCCTGACCACGCTTGATCTCACAAAAGGCTACTGGCAGGTACCGCTGACCCCCGAGTCCAAGGAGAAGACTGCCTTTGCCACCTCGGAGGGGCTGTACCAGTACACCCGACTCCCATTTGGGCTCCACGGTGCACCGGCCACCTTCCAGCGATTGATGAATCGAATCCTTGCTCCCCATAAAAGGTACGCAGCTGCATTTTTAGACGATGTGGTCATTCAGAGCCCAGACTGGGACAGTCATTTAATACGTGTACAAGCTGTGCTCGATTCTCTGAAGGAAGCAGGTCTCACAGCTAACCCGAAGAAATGCAGACTGGCCTTCAGCGAGACCGATTACCTAGGATACACGGTTGGACGGGGACTGGTCAAGCCACAGGAAGCAAAGATTCGGGCCATCCAGGATTGGCCACGGCCCATCACCAAAAAGCAGGTGAGATCCTTTCTGGGTCTGGCGGGATACTACAGGCGATTCATTGCAAACTTTGCTACCATTGCAGCCCCCCTGACGCAGCTGACAACCAAACGCCACTCAAGGATGGTGAAGTGGGACCCTGCAGCGGAGGCGGCCTTCAACGACCTCAAGCGAGCCCTGTGCTCCGGACCAGTCCTGATGGCTCCAGACTTTAAGAGGGACTTCATTGTCCAGACAGATGCCTCGGAGGTGGGTCTGGGGGCTGTTCTCGCACAAGTACATGAAGGTGAGGAGCATCCAATTCTCTACCTGAGCAGGACGCTACTCCCAAGGGAGAAGAATTACTCCACCGTGGAGAAGGAATGCCTCGCCATCACCTGGGCCCTAGAATCCATGCGCTACTACCTCCTGGGCCGGCGCTTCACAGTGGTGTCAGACCATGCACCTCTACAATGGATGGCTAGGAACAAGGAAACCAATGGTAGGATCACCAGATGGTTTTTAAGTTTACAAGCTTTTAACTTTGCTGTTCTTCACAGGGCAGGCAAACGTCATGGAAACGTGGATGCTCTGTCCCGGCGAGACGCCCTCTTCGCCTCCTCCAGCCCGACGGGGACGTCTGTCCCAAGGGGGAGGATGTGTGATATCACGAGAGGCCGCATCCTAGAGGGACGCTACATCCCACTGCGATGGCTCCAACCACCACTGGCCCTGGCCCCATCTGGTGGTGGCGTGTGAGACTGCACCTCAACTCAGTGGCTCCATCTTGTGGCGGAATGTGAAATTGCACCTCAACTGTATGTTGCAGCACAGCTGCAGTCACTGATTGCAGCACTCAGCTGGAGCTGAGAAGGGCCTGATTAGGTGGCGGTTCTGTGAAACACTCTCTACACAGAGACAATAGGAGAAGGAGTTTGGGAAGCAGCAAAGAAGGTTGTGCTCTCCTTTTCTGAGCGGATGGACTTCTGCTGGAAATGACTTCTTAAAGGAATTACTTACCTGGACTACTTACCTCTGTGACTGCACCCTGTGGAGAAAGCACTGTATCGGTGAGAACTTTGAAAAGACTGAAAAGAAGAACCGTTTGTTTATGGAGAAGAGGATGTGTTGAAAAGAAACTTTTGATTTCACCTTTCTACAGAAAAGAGACATTGTTTATGTTGAGCATTGAGAAGAGAAATCCTTATTTTGACTTTTGAATTTAAGAATACCTTTTCTGTTAATCCCTCTGAGCAACATTAAAAACCCTTTAATTTGAAACTTGTGTCCTTGCACTGTTTGAACTGTACCGCTGAGAGCCGTGTAGCCTCTCGTTATATCACAGCATATAAAGAAGATGATGTGTATGGATATTCCTATAGATCCTACAGTATATAGAACATTACATGCATATGGTGTGTTTGTTTGACCGTGAGAGCATGATTGTGTCTCATTACTCATGTGTGAGGAGGATGACAGAGAGGAAGATAAGTGTGTGTGTGTGTGTGTGTGTGTGTACTACTTTGTGTGTACTACTGTGTGTGTGTGTGTGTACTGTGTGTGTGTGTGTGTGTGAGAGAGAGGGAGAAACAGAGCAAGAGAGTATGTGTCCGTGTGTGTATTGTGTTTGTGTGTGTGTATGTGTGTGTGTGTGTGTGTGTGTGTGTGTGTGTGTGTGTGTGTGTGTGTGTGTGTGTGTGTGTGTGTGTGTGTGTGTGTGAGAGAGAGGGAGAAACAGAGCAAGAGAGTATGTGTCCGTGTGTGTATTGTGTTTGTGTGTGTGTATGTGTGTGTGTGTGTGTGTGTACTACTTTGTGTGTGTGTGTACTGTGTGTGTGTGTGAGAGAGAGGGAGAGACAGAGAGCGAGAGAGTATGTGTCCGTGTGTGTGTATGTGTTGGTGTGTGTGTGTGCGTGCATGCGTGCGTGTGTGTGCGTGCGTGTAAGTGTTTATAGGCTACCATCTGTGTGGCTGTGGCCATGTGCTGCCTCCATGTACGGTAGATGTTCAGCTGGTCTGACGAGTGACGACTGACCACAGCTACAGTATAGCTCACTGGTTCTCAACCTTTTTTAAATGAGCATCCCCTGGACCTCATCATAAGCCTCCCAATGCCCCCTCGACCACATCATAAGTCTGTCAACACCCCCGTAGTATTGCAAAAATGAAATAGACTAATGCAACCAAATGGCAATTAAGCACTGCCCCCCTCATTTTCAACGCCCTCTCTAAGGCTCCCCAATGCCCCTTAGGGGGCTGTAAAACCCCTGTTGAGAAACACTGTTAGCTGTGTAGCTATAGCCTTTATTAATCCCCCTCGTGTCATGCATGCTGACTGACGTCACCACAGCATATAAAACACAGCACACTTCACACGCTTGCATGCATGTGGTGCAGCACATATTTGAGTCATCAGTGGTGGAATATATGATGTGTGAAAGATCAGTCCTTAAAGCTGCTCTATATCATATTTTTAGTAGATTTTTTTTTGCATAATTCCTGCTGCCCATTTATCACAAATGCTACCTTTTCCATGCATACCACTGCCATCAAATTCTAAGAATTCTTTATCATTGGAAGAATTGCACTTTTCATTCAAGATAGGGGGAATCTTGTCCATTGTCCACCATTTTGAACTCCATAAATATACATTTTTAGCTGCAAAACTTACTGTACTTTGGTCTTTGGTCTAGTAAATATTAATTCATTATTTAGTACATATTTGTGAAAAGAACACATTTGGCAATAGACAGCACAGTTTCAATGAGCAGCATAGTTACAATACCTACTTTGGCCACCATCCTACACACAGTTCACCTTTAAGATAGTGCTGACTGTGTTTGTGCCGGCTATACAGTATGTGCATGACGACAATCAGTAACAATAACAAATTCATGTGCTACCAAATAGAAAATGTTAGACAAAAGCCATGTCTTGTTCCCTGGGTTCAAAGCGATGTTAAATTTAATCATTTTTGAATGATTGTTATTGGCTACTGTCTGCCATGTTCAGCCTCCCTCTCTGGAAGGGCTGGATTGGTAACTCGGTGTATAGGGTATTTTTCCGGTGGGCCGACACTCTCTGATGCCTTTTTTGTTTTGTTTTTGTTGTTTTTTTCCCTCAAAGACCAGCCTACAATTTAGATGGGGTGGCCTTTCAGTCCAGACAGTGGACTGAGCCAATTATAATATAAAAATAGCTCAATGGGGGGTTGTGTGAGGGGCTAGTCTTTGCCAAAAAATGCCCAGGTCCGTTTTTGGTTCCAGTCCAGCCCTGCTCTGTGGTCGTGACCTGCTTGTGAGTGCAGCACGGGGTTATTTGTTGTTATTTGTTCCTCAGCCACTATGCATCAGGGGAGAGAGATGCCCCGGGGCTGCTGTGCTTTTAACTGGGCAGTGCCTGCACACACACAATGCACGCACGCATGCATGCATGCGCGCGTGCACACACACACACACACACACACACACACACACACACACACACACACACACACACACACACAGGGCAGTCTGTTCCTCCACACGGCCAGTTTCACGTACATACAGTAGAAACACACACTCTCTTACACAGGCACGAATGCACACGTACACACACACACGTACACACACACACGTACACACACACCCACCCACACACACACACACACACACACACACACACACACACACACACACACACACACACACACACACACACACACACACACACACACACACACACACAATGTTAATTATACAATGACCATCTACGCCTCTAGGGGCCACTATTGCGTCTCACTGTTCTGTTCACCTTGTCTGTGTGTATACATCTGTGCTGTGCGTGCCAGCAGTTCTACTTAAAGTTATTACATCAACACCTAATAATAGTCATCCTGATCTACATTCTGAGCTGGTCACGTGTTCAATTACTTTGCCTTACTTCAGCACTCACTGACCACTCGCAAAGCATGGCTCCACCAGCTACATCACAAATCACCTTGTGCGACCACTTCACACCGACTGATCTGTCATTGACTTTTCAAGGGGAAATCCCAAAAATCATTGAGGGTCTGTTCCTTCCAATGGCTCCATTGTCTTTGTCAAAATGGTCTTTGACGGACGCAATGGATCCCTTAGCCAATAACGCTGCATGTATATAAATGCAATGTACAGTACATATTGTAGACAAAAACATGAAGACAAGTCCTCCATGCATCAGATGCACCTAACGGCACCCATCAATGGGATGGAATCAGAGCATTAAATGGCCATTAGGGAGCATGTGAATTTTTTTTTTGTACATGTTGCGGACTTTTGTTTCTTTCTGCTGTTTTACTGCCTATCTTGTTTTAACAAGCTGCAATTTTAACATTAAGTCCTGTTAAGTGTTCTTGGGTACCTTGAAAAGCACTATAACTAAAATGTATTATTATTAACAATAATAATATGCCTGAGTTACAGCAGTAGAGATACGTAGGCCTACTTAAAACAAAATCCCCAAGGATATTAAATGCACGGGAGCATGTTTAGTCTAAAAAGTGCTGCTGTGAATTTACTGCAGCTGCCTGTTAACCTTCTTTTCCTGTTACATGTTGTAGATCAAATTATATTTTGTCACACTGGAGTACAAGTAACACATCGTAGGTGAGAATAATGATGATCATATTTCAAATCAATGCTATGTTCCAAAGTCGTGTCATGTCCTCGGCTCAAACAGATCTCGATCTCTCTCTCTCTCTCTCTCTCTCTCTCTCTCTCTCTCTCTCTCTCTCTCTCTCTCTCTCTCTCTCTCTCTCTCTCTACCTCCTCCTCCTCCTCAGTGACCCCTGGAGGTGAGGATGGGTACGGCCGAGGCGACCTTACGCATGGAGAACATGGAGGTCAAGGACGAGTGGCAGGATGAGGACTTCCCTCGGTACGCCCGCCACTCACCCCATACACACACACAGACACACACACACACATCACACACATGATAGTGTGTGTCTGTGTCTGTGTCTGTGTCTGTGTTTATTTATTCATATTTTACTGTGTAAGTGTATCATCCATCCATTCAATCATCCATCCATGCATATAAAGAAGATGATGTGTATGGATATTCCTATAGATCCTATATAGAACATTACATGCATTTGGTGTGTTTGCCTGAGCGTGAGAGCATGATTGTGTCTCATTACTCGTGTGTGTGTGTGTGTGTGTGTGTGTGTGTGTGTGTGTGTGTGTGTGTGTGTGTGTGTGTGTGTGTGTGTGTGTGTGTGTGTGTGTGTGTGTGTGTGCGTGTGTGTGTGTGTGTGTGTGTGTGTGTATGTCTGTGTGTGTGTGAGAGAGAGAGAGAGAGAGAGAGAGAGAGAGAGAGAGAGAGAGAGAGAGATAGAGAGAGAGAGAGAGAGAGAGAGAGAGAGAGAGAGACAGACAGACAGACAGACAGACAGACAGACAGACAGACAGAGACAGAGAGAGACAGAGAGAGACAGAGACAGTAAGACAGAGTAAGTATAAAAAAGACAAGACATCAAGACAGAGACAATTTCACTGGTTCATCTTCCACACTGTTCATAGTTCATGGTCGACCCATCCTTACTCCTATTTAAGGGGACATCTGAAGGGATTTTAAGCACTTCCCTCACTCCTGAAAGTATTGAGAAACCAAAGGTGTCAAAAGTAAAAGTAAAAAAAGAAACACACTTTAACACTGGTATCTTATCTGAGTAATAACCAGAATTGTGTTTGTCTTACGATTAGCTGACTGCGCTGGTTGGATCAGGTTTTGTGGTGTGTTCATGTTAGGTTTTCAATGTTTTTCAGTAACAACAAAGTGTATCTACCATTAGGTACAATGGAGTAAATGAACAATGTAATATCATGAGCTAGTGTTGTACTTGGATTTACTTTCATTTTTACTTTTGACACCTCTGTGAGAAACGCTACAATTGCACATACATCTGCAACGTTAAAGGGGAAAACAAGTGGATAGTAATGGGACATTCAGTATGAGAGAGGAGAGAGGGGGTAGCGATGGTGACAGTACGGCCCAGGCCTACGCCTGCAGACACCAAGCAAGACATCTACCGCGATGGCAATGTAACCAAATTAGCCATCATGCTGTAACGCTTCAAGGAAATACTAAATCCTATCTTCTATCTGCTGCCAATGGGTAATGAGCCTTGGTGGTTATATGACATTGAGAGACAGAGAGAGAGAGAAACAGAGAGAGAGACAGAGAGAGAGAGAGAGAGAGAGAGAGAGAGAGAGAGAGAGAGAGAGAGAGAGAGAGAGAGAGGGAGAGAGAGAGACAGAGAGAGAGAGAGAGAGAAAGAGAAAGACAGAGAGAGAGAAAGAGAGAGAAAGACAGAGAAAGACAGAGTGAGAGAAAGAGAGAGCGTCTAATGGTTTTTATGGCAACTGTTTCATAGGCCATCACTGCAGCATAAATCCAGATCTCTCATCACCCGATAGTGAGATTTCAACACGTTTTACAGCACTTTCGAAGGAAGTCATAAACTGTGATAGCGAAGCGACTGCCAGGTTAAACACTTACGGGACAGATAGAGAAGAAAGGCGGCGGTGCCCCATGAGAATGAGGAGCGGGGGGTGATTATGGCCGTGGGTGTGAGGAGGAGCCGATACTCTGGCAAAATATTAACACCTAAAGTCAACTTCCACAAAGGAATTTGTTAATACTTACCGTATGGTAAAAATATTACTTTTTTTACTACCACTACAATTATTACGAATAGGTCCATGCAGCCGTGGTAGTGGTTAAGGAGGTGAGCTTTAGATCCTTTCACTCCCTATTTCACTTCATGGCTGAGGAGCCCTTGAGCAAGGCACCTAAACCCACACTGCTCCAGGGACTGCAGCCAATACTCTGTACTCAAAATAACTATTATTATTATTAATAAAATATTATTATTATTATTATTATTATTATTATTATTATTATTATTATTATTATTATTATTATTGTTATTGTTATTGTTATTATTATAATAGTATTCATAACCATGCAGAATATAAAATAAAACAATCTGTATGTACAACCATCAACATAAAATCTCCAGGAAACACTCTTGGCAGGCTTGTAATGGCACATGAGGTTCCATCATGATCTAATGGCGAATAATCCAATAGAGTAACTCCATTAGCATCACCCAGTTTAGTCCATTAATTAATCTCCCTGTTGTTAGACGGACTTGGCAGTAGTGGCTATTCCTCGAAGAACCAGAGGACACAAAGACTCCCATATCTGAGTGCAGTGTGCTTCTATTATAATAAGTGGCTATGTTAACAAAATCAGTTATATGATTCAGTGATATTTATTTAGGATATTTAACCTTCTTAATGAGTCCTTTGAACAGTTCATCACAACTATTATTATTATTAATTTAATACTACCCAATAATACATAGCGTAGTAGCCTATAACTCAAGAACTATGCGGGCTGCACCGTTCCAAAGCTGTTCCTCTTCTAAATAATGTTTGGATAAAAGATTCTTGAGCGCTAGGCTTTCTACTCTAGAATCTTTGGTGATTTGGAATCTCGTCAAATTGCCCATAGCTGTCTACTGCTGGCACCTACTGCCAAGACCACACGAAGCCTGCAAGAGGATGTCAGCAGGAGGAAGACTTTAGTTTTACCGTTTACAATGTTATTAATCCGTGGTCAAATGGGTTTGTTTGTTGAGGGCCACTGAAGAATACTGACTCTGAAAGAAAATCTTTTATAATGGGACACCAAATAACTCAACACCCGATAATTGTTTACGGCCTGAGGGGAGCCAGCGGAGCAACAACAGGAGACCTGCGTTGTTGTTGTTGTTGTTGTTACTGCTCTGCTCAGTCAGACTTCAGCAATGGAGTGGCAACACAGCACAGAGCCAGGATCATTGCCTATACTGGCACTCCGTGTCAGGAAATGGGGCCAGAATTAGCTGTCTGCACATCACCACGCACAAGAGACCTCTTCTCTGGTGCTCAACTCTGAGCTGAGGCACAATTGGAAGACACATTTTTGAAGGAAGACGGCAAAGAGGCTTTTGATTAGAGAAGGGGGGAGAAGAGAAAGGCATGGAGAGAGAGATAAAGTAGAGAGGGATGTGGCTCGGGGTAGGGGTGGTGTGGGGTGGTGTTGGGGGTTTGAGAGTGGTTGAAGGATTAGAAAATTAGCACTTTTCAGAGAGTTCAGTGAGTTGTAAATGGCGTCGTATCTGGAGAGGTTGTGATAGGGCGGTCATTAAAGGGTCGCTCTCTACCCTGTCTGCCCTCCCACTGCTGCACGCAGCCTTTGCACATGTAGGACAGGACACTCACTCACACACACACACACACACACACACACACACACACACACACACACACACACACACACACACACACACACACACACGTACATGTACACGTACACACACACACACACACACACACACACACACACACACACACACACACACACACACACACACACACACACACACACACACACACACACACTAAATAAGAATTCTTGGCACCCACTCACATGCTGTGAGCAAACACACACACACACACACACACACACACACACACACACACGCACACACACACACGTACACGTACATGTACACACAGACACACACTATGAATTCTTGCCACCCACTCACATGCTGTGAGCAAACACACACACACACACATACACACAGACGCACGCACACACAGACACACACACGCACGCACACACACACACACACGCACACAGGCGCACACGCGCAAAAGCAACAGGTAACTGGTGTGAATGTTAACAGTTAATTAAGATGAAGTGTAAATATTTTTAGCAGACCCTTGTATTCCCCCTCCTGAGCTCTCTATCTGTGCTGCTGTCAGTGACTTGTGTTTTCTCGTTTGCCTCCCATGACAAGACATGCTTCTGAAGCCAGCGTTGGATGTAATCTGTGTGTCTTCGGGCGCAGGGCTGATATTTAGGATATCACAGCGTGTCCCGCCTACTCACACAAAACATGTTGTCAGGCTCTGTTTGAGCGAAAACTCCCCCGGGTATCTTCATAATTACTGTTGTCTTCAGCAGCTGTCTGATTGTTCTTTCCCTCATTGGCTGAGAAATAACACGCTAGTAGACTCCAATACTATCCTCTTTTTTTGCGATTATGCACTCCTTTCTCTCACAATTCCTCATACCCAGTCTTCATTATGGTTTTTATAGAATCCCATTGAGCCTCGTTCAAACGTTTTCACTTCACTTAAATTACCTGTCATGTCCGTAAAGATCCAATCCGAGATGGCCATTTAAAAAAAAAAAAATCAAATTGGCTTGGTCGTCACTTGCTTTTAGAACACTGGGTATTTTTTCTCAAAGAAGACAAAGAAGACATATTTTTCTAAAAAAGGATGATAGGAATAGGTTCATTGCTGTGCCTCCAAGTACCCAAATCAGCTTGTTCAGCTTGTCAATTTCTACCAACCGAACCCCCTGTTTTCAATGATCCTCAGAGATAGTATGGTGAGTGTAGCCTATTTCAGTGTGCTCAGGACCACTGCTGATCCTTACTGCTGTGGGCAAGAATGGATTTTTTTTCTGCCGATACAAATCTACTGCACAGTGGCAGCAGTGGCTGCCCATTTATGTTGTTTTGACATGTTGATTGTATTATGATATAATGTAATATAATATAATATAATATAATATAATATAATATAATATAATATAATATAATATAACCATGTATAATATGATAATAATGTAATGCTAATATTTTTTCCATCATCGTCATACAAGTTTTGCTATTTCCCTTTCACCCCTCCGTCTAGGCCTTTGCCAGAGGATGGGGATTCTTGTGGACTGACAGACAACACTGCCTGTGAGTACAGTAGGATTCGACTGTGAGACAACTCTTACATTATATTAATAGCCAAACTGATTGAATTGATTTGTTATCAAAAGTGTATCTGTAGGAAGTTTCAAACGTGCTTTAGGCATGTCAAGCTGAACACATTGTGTCACACTATGGTTTCCTGGGGAAAATGAATAATGTTTCCACCAATGCACTTCTTGTCAATGATGAATGTGAAAATGTACAGATATCCTATACAAACATGTAATTTAGTTTTTAGTGTTGACCAGTGACTGTGTATGCTACATCCATTGAATGGGGCCAAATATTTCCTTTACTGTTTGTTTCCTTCATCTCTGTTCACGTGTGTAGCTCCAGCAGCAGGCACTCTGCACCCAGGGTCCAACATGGGATCCCTCTCCCGCAGGAAGCGGCGCACTCTGCTCGCCCCGGAGATGAACCTGTCCCTAGACCAGAGCGAAGGTTCCATCCTGTCCGACGACTTCCTGGAAACGCCCGACATCGACATCGATGACATCGACACGCCGGACGAGACGGACTCCCTCGAGTTCATCACCAATGGCAACGAGCTGGAATGGGAAGGTGAGGTCAGGGTTGGGTCAGTCAGTCCATGCGCACCGTGCTGGCGTACCGTGGTTACCGCTTGGACGAGTTCCAGACTTCCAGCAGGGGTTCAGGGAGGCTGAGGTCGTGTTACTGTTCTAAATCACCACCAGGACGTGTCATGTGTTACCACAGATGGGCATACACCACATTGCAGATGACAGTAATGCTTGGAAAGTTTAACACGGAAAGTATTATCAGTGTTAAAAGGATGTATGTTTGTCATGGTAACTATTAGCAGATTTTTTTGTCTGCTTTTGCCAAATGAAGCTTAAATTGTTTAAATAGAAGATACATTAGGAATAGATGCAAGCAATGGCTCTAAAAGGAAGACCACATAACAACATGGACAATAATCAATAAATAAAAAACACACATTTGCGGTTGTTCTGGACATATTTGTATACAGTAGAAGCAGACGTACTCTTAGAGATGTAATTACAACACTAGTGGGATATTACATGGTTTCAACTATTAGTGTTGTAATTACATCTCTAAGAACACTTCTATTTCTACTCTGTTCAACCCTGGCTCTGGAGGAGAGGGGACATTATGACAGACCCTGCCAGTGACATAACACCACATTGCAGATGACAGTAATGCTTGGAAAGTTTAACACGGAAAGTATTATCAGTGTTAAAAGGATGTATGTTTGTCATGGTAACTATTTGCAAAATGAAGCTTAAATCGTTTAAATAGAAGATACATTAGGAATAGATGCAAGCAATGGCTCTAAAAGGAAGACAACATAACAACATGGACAATAATCAATAAATAAAAAACACACATTTGCGGTTGTTCTGGACATATTTGTATACAGTAGAAGCAGAAGTACTCTTAGAGATGTAATTACAACACTAGTGGGATGATATCACATGGTTTCAACTTAGTAATACCATACTACTAGTGTTGTAATTACATCTCTAAGAACACTTCTATTTCTACTCTGTTCAACCCTGGCTCTGGAGGAGCGGGGACATTATGACAGACCCTGACAGTGACATAACCTCTGGTAGGCCACTGTGTGCTGTGCTGCTGTCTTTGTTTTATGGCGGTGGGAGGTAAGGTGAGGTGGCTGCGTTGAGGCCGTGTGGCATAGAAGGGATGCCAGAGGGGGGCCTCTGACGTAAGACGTGCTAACTCTTCACTGACAGATGACACCCCTGTGGCCTCTGCGAAGGGGACCCCGGGAAACGGAGCCGGGCAGGGGGGAGAGGAGGGCGACGGGGCGGGACGGCTGTGGCGCACCGTGATCATCGGGGAGCAGGAACAGCGCATCGACATGCAGGCCATCAGGCCTTACCTGCGCGTGGTTACCCACGGAGGTCAGTGGTGAAAGGATAGGGAGAAGTGTGGTGTATCGTTTTGGTGTGTGTGTCTGTGTGTGTGTGTGTGTGTGTGTGTGTGTGTGTGTGTGTGTGTGTGTGTGTGTGTGTGTGTGTGTGTGTGTGTGCCTGTGTGCCTGTGTGCCTGTGTGTGTGTGTGAGAGAGAGAGAGAGAGAGAGAGAGAGAGAGAGAGAGAGAGAGAGAGAAACTTTACTTCAGACTTCAGAATCACTGCACCACAATGCCATTTTCTCCTGTCCGTTGGTGCCATCCACACTGACCATTGGCTGCTCTCAGCCCATTATCAACTGTTCACAAGAACCGCAGAACATCCTGAACAGGCCCTGACGTAAAGCGTATAGGCCCTTGGCATAAACTGTTCCCTGGTCCTCCCTTTGGCCAGACATGAGAATGCCATTCCACACCCCCCATTCCTCTCCCAGGTATGCTCCTGTCAGGCTAGTTTTGGCTAGCCTAGCCAGGCCGCGCTCTCCTAGTGAGGCAACACCTTCAGCGTTGCTTCTAGTCAGGCTAGGAACAATACAAATATCCTTTTTCAACTTCAGAAAAATTAGGAACTCCTCCCACTTTGTCGGGAAGCAGCAAACAAAGGGAGGCGGAAAAGAACCTTTTTTCCCCACTGGGACAATCAGGAAAAAACGGGACAGGTGGCAACCCTACTCTTACTGAGGGTGGGCTCATCGACGGGCCTATACACTCTGTGCTGAAAACATTTAACTGTATCATACAGACATTGCTGCGACAATAAAGAAGTCTTAAGTCACCGAATAAGACCGAATTGGTCATTACACAACTGCCTCACCCATGCAAGGGGGCAGCCCCCAATGGCATCCAAAACGTAGCAGTGCTGTGGGATGGTACCATGTTCAGGGTACCTAAGTCGTGCAGGAGGACAGGGGAGAGCACTGGCCAATTACTCTCCCAATGCACAGAGTCTTAACCCATTAAAACGTGGCGTTATACATTTGTTTTTACCAGAGTAGCAATGACCGAGTCGTGGTGCATTACTAAAGGCCCTGTGTTATGTCATAGTAGAGTAGTACTGTGGTAATTAACCTTTCAGAGACTATTACTGCGTCCCTCAGATGGTACGGCATGCATTATGGGGCTATGTAACAGATTAAGACTTGGTCATAACCATTTTCATGAACAGAAGCTATGTGCTGAAAGGTTAATGTTCTGTTACTATACAGAAGCAACTGACACTTAAATGAGTGGTGGAAATAAGCATCATTGCTTGTATTTATTTGAGTTGCTAGAAGGCCTCAACAGTACCTGATGCCAGCATATTCAGTTACTGCATCCATCCATCCAAAAGAGAGTTTGCAATTCCTGAAGCTTATCGTATTTAGCCTGGCACTCAAAGTATCTAAGTCTCTCAAAGTCTCTCTCTCTATCTTTCAAAGTCAGTCTATCTGTCTCACTCGCTCTCTCTCTCTCACACTCTCACTCTCTCTCTCTCTCTCTCTCTCTCTCTCTCTCTCTCTCTCTCTCTCTCTCTCTCTCTCTCTCTCTCTCTCTCTCTCTCTCTCTGACAGTGTTCTTGTGTGTGTGTGTGTGTGTGTGTGTGTGTGTGTGTGTGTGTGTGTGTGTGTGTGTGTGTGTGTGTGTGTGTGTGTGTGTGTGTGTGTGTGTGTGTGTGCACTCTTGCTTGCATGTGTTTATGCACATGTTCAAGTGGTGTGTTTGTGTGCATGCGTGCGTGCGTGCGTGCATGCGTGCGTGCATGCGTGCGTGCGTGCGTGCGTGCAAGCGCGCGCCCGCGCGTGTGTGTGTGCGTGTGTGTGAGTACACATGACCGCAGCATATTCGTACAGTACAGTGAGTGCGAACACTAGTACCTCACTTCCTCTCCTGTCCTTGTTTACCACTCAGGTTACTATGGCGAAGGCCTGAGCGCCATCATCGTGTTCGCAGCCTGCCATCTCCCCGACAGCGGCTGCACGGATTATCACTACATCATGGAGAACCTCTTCCTGTAAGCAACACGGCCCTCACGGCCAGCACCCACTGAGTGACGTCAGGCCAACGCTACTGTTTTGGGAAGGGCCAACGACAACGTTGCCTTGGGCATGTGTCGTGTGCCCGTACCACCCCCCCCCCCTTTGGCTTCCGTGTCTGACTGAGAATGACATCATGGAAGAGCTGTGGGGAGGGAGGGAGGGAGGGAGGGGGAGGGAAGGCTGCGGTGGGTAGGGTGATGCTATCTATCGGAGCGTAGATACCTTTACGATTAAAATTTTAATTTAAAATTCTACGCTAAAATTCCTAATTTCCAGGGATTATTATCAAAGGTGAATACCGGATGCAGGAAATAGTGGTCATCACTCAGTAAGATGTTTGTGCCACATAGCAGTCAGCAAAAACTAATAGCCTGAACCATTAACCCATGCCTGCTCTGATAGTAGGAAGGGTGACTGGTAAGCAGTTCAACTTAACATATAAATAAGTCATTGACAATAATTACACACACGTGCCCGCAGTGGTGTAGTAGGGATTCTTAACATGGGGGTACGTGATTTTAAACGTCATCAAATATTTAGGCAACTTATCATGTCAAACCCCCTTACTGTCCTTGATCTACTGTCATTGCTTCTCCGTTTTCATCTGTTTGGTCATTCACCTGCAATACTGCTGTGTGTGCTCATTCCTTTTTTGTATTCAAACATGGGCAGAAGCATTTTTTAAATCTCACTTGAGGAGAAGTGGGTGGACTGCATACCCCCGCGTACCACACCCACTACACCCCTGCGCGCGCGCACACACACACGCACACACACACACACACACACACACACACACACACACACACACACACACACACACACACACACACACACACACACACACACGCACACACACACGCACACACACACACACACACACACACACACAGTGCTGTGAAAACTAGCATACTACTGATACATATCAGTTCTTTCATTTCTCCCTGTATCTATCGGATAGATGGTTTGCTTGGTCAGACCATAGTCTCAAAGAGGGCCGGACCGGCAGTCCTGATAGAAGGAAGGGTCACTGGCACCACGACCTTTCACCCTTGACCTTTCTCCCTGTGCCCTCTGACCCTCAGACAGAGAGGAACGAATAGGCTAAATATTTGGGTGATTATTTAACAATATTATTAAAAAATAATGTTTGTTACCCTTAAATATCCCTTATATGTTACCCTTAATTACCCTAAATAATATGAAACGCCTATTCCTCCTGATTATATTGGTGGGTAACTTTTATCTATACCATTCAAAATGACCACACACTGATGAGCTCTACAAGTGTATTATTGTTTACTTGCTGGCTACCACTGGCTACAGGCTTTACCAAAACCAAAATGGCGCCACGGTGACATCGTAAAGGGGCAGTTGCTGCTCTCTTTATTCTTTCCTCTCTGACCCTGGACCCTATGGGGCAGGTGGTAGAGAAGCCGACCGGGAACCAAAGGGTTGCAGGTTCGAGCTCCGCTCTGCCTGACCCCATCGATGTGTCCATGAGCAAGATACCTGAGCAAGGTACCATGTGTCTATGACCTAGAAGTCAAAGGCCTCCAAAAGAGCTGTGTTTTAAGGTGTTGTTTAATGTGAGTATGAATGGGTGAATGTGAGGCATACAATGTAAAGTGCTCTGGGTGCTGGAAGGAGTGTAAAGGCACTATATAAATGCAATCCATTCCCCATTTGCCCTCAGGTATGTGATCAGCAGCCTGGAGCTGCTGGTGGCGGAGGACTACATGATCATTTACCTGAACGGGGCCACGCCACGCAGGAAGATGCCCGGCATCAACTGGCTCAAGAGGTGCTACCAGATGATCGACAGGAGGTAACATCCCATAGTCGACATAGTGTGTGTGTGTGTGTGTGTGTGTGTGTGTGTGTGTGTGTGTGTGTGTGTGTGTGTGTGTGTGTGTGTGTATGTGTGGTGTGTGTGTGTGTGTGTGTGTGTGTGTGTGTGTGTGTGTGTGTGTGTGTGTGTGTGTGTGTGTGTGTGTGTGTGTGTGTGTGTGTGTGTGTGTGTGTGTGTGTGTGTGAAATTAAATGATGTGTGTACTGTCTTGTGTATTCTGTATTTACGCATGTATGTACGTATGCTACTAGACACCTTCATTTCCCTCTGGATTGATAAATGCTACTCTTCTCTACCCTACTCTACGCTACAGTCCTGTGTGCTGCATATGGCTATGTGTATAAAAGTCCCTGCACTAGGCAGCCATATTGGTGTTGCCTTGGAGTTCTGTCCAAATTAGCATAATGGTGACTCTCCATTATATGCACTTTCTGGCAAATGCTCGTTCAAAATGTCTCAAGTAGGCTTACCATTGCAGGCTCTAGTCTAGTACCATTGCAAGCACATTGCCACATTGGTTGTGGATCCTGTTCATAAGCCAATACTGTATGCTGCAGTCAGGATTTGAAGGCAGATTGAGCCAGTTGATATGATGTCCCTGCCAACGTCTGCTAAATAATTGTAAACTTAGATTTGGGCAATACTTCAAAAGAAAGAAGTTTGCCGCACACTTTCTTGACTTTATGCTCGCTTATTTAGAGCGAACAACGCGTTTCACCTCTGGGCCTCATCAGGTTCGCTCAGGCATTCACACTATGCCTGAGTGAACTTGATGACGCACGAGTATAACGTCAAGTATAAAGTCAAGAAAGTGTGCGGTAAACTTCTTTCTTTTGAAGTATTGAACACTCCTGCGATTACCAGCACCTAGGAGCTGTGCATGGAACTTTGAACTGTTAGATTTGGCCAAATTTGCCATAGCCTACCTCTCACCAGACTTAACCCCTCACCCCACCTCACCCCTCATAGTGACTTCATGCTTGCCTTAAATATCAGTGTGTGATGATGAGTGACCTAGTTAGACCGCCTTCTACTACTACTTCTACTACTACTACATCTGTCCCTTGTGCGTCATTCTCAGGTTGCGGAAGAATCTGAAGTGTCTGATCATCGCTCACCCTTCCTGGTTCATCCGGACTGTTCTGGCCATTTCAAGGCCTTTCATCAGGTCAGCTGAAGAAAAAGTTTCTTTCTCTGATAAACTGCTTGACTGTCAGCCTCAGGGAATTAAGAAGTGTAGAAATACAGCTTTATTAGCATATTTATGTAGCCTAGCCTACAATAATTCTGTGTATGTACATGGTAGGTTATTGTAGATCTTTATGTAGGCCAATGTTTGGTTTGTGTAGATCACAGCTGATGAACACTAAATGGGCTACTTTGACTCTATAGTGCATTATCAGGCTATTCATGTAGACGTGAGACAAGTTGGTGGATATTCTCACATTGCCCGTCGATATCTCTCTCGTGACTGCCGACTGACAGCTCATTTGTTATTGTTGTCATCACCTCCCGGCAGTGTGAAGTTCATGGAAAAGATCCGTTACGTGCAGAGCCTGGAGGAGCTCGCTCAGATGGTGCCCATGGACCACGTGCAGATCCCGGAGTGCGTCTTGCAGTGAGTACCCGGCACCAGCAGGGGGAGCTGAGTAGACAAACAAACCTGAGCTGCACATGCAAGGTCTTGGCCTGCACTGACCAGTCTGGCCAAGTCTGTGCTGTGTGGACAACTATCATATGGCCACTGGCCGGTTGTAAAAACCTGTAGCACGTTCCTGGCTCGGTCTGTCTGCGCTCATGGCCATCTGCTGAGCTTTCTGGTAGACACTTTGAGGTATTCAATTAATCACTTTAATGGTGCATGCAAGAATACTTTGGGCGGGTGTATCTTGATAGTCAGCAATACATTTATTAATTTGATGAAACAGTCCTTATAAAAGCCCATATGAAATGCCTAAGTAGAAGGTGTGTGTGCGTACGTGTGTGTGTGTGTGTGTGTGTGTGTGTGTGTGTGTGTGTGTGTGTGTGTGTGTGTGTGTGTGTGTGTGTGTGTGTGTGTGTGTGTGTGTGTGTGTGTGTGTGTGCGTGTGTGTGCGTGTGTGTATTTGGGCTGCCCTGTATGTGTGTGGGCATGTGTTATGTGTGTTTGTGGTGCCCTATGTGTCCTCCCTGACATACAGTACAGGGTAAATGGCAACAGAACGGTGTGCTGTTTGGACAGTGTGCCAGGTG